>NC_053027.1:192505731-192649026 GCF_003073215.2 Triticum urartu | reverse complement strand
GGAGACATGCCCATAGGATTTTTATATGCAGTTCTATAGGCCCATAATGCATCATCTAGTTTCTTGGACCAATTCTTTCTAGACCTATTAACAGTCTTTTGCAAAATTAATTTGAGTTCTCTACTACTCAATTCTACTTGACCACTAGACTGAGGATGATAAGGAGATGCAATTCTATGATTAACATCATATTTAGCAAGCATTTTACGAAAGGCACCATGAATAAAATGTGAACCACCATCAGTCATTAAATATCTAGGGACTCCAAATCTTGGAAAAATAACTTCTTTAAGCATTTTAATAGAAGTGTTATGATCAGCACTACTAGTTGGAATAGCTTCTACCCACTTAGTAACGTAATCAACAGCAACTAAAATATGTGTATATCCATTACAGGAAGGAAAAGGTCCCATATAGTCAAAGCCCCAAACATCAAATGGTTCAATAACAAGTGAATAGTTCATAGGAATTTCTTGACGTCTGCTAATATTACCAATTCTTTGACATTCATCACAAGATAAGACAAACTTACGGGCATCCTTGAAGAGAGTAGGCCAATAAAAACCAGATTGCAGTACCTTATGTGCAGTTCTATCTCCAGCATGGTGTCCTCCATAAGCTTCAGAGTGACACTTGCGTATGATATGTTCCTGTTCATGCTCAGGTACGCAACGTCTAATAACACCATCTACTCCTTCTTTATAAAGATGTGGGTCATTCCAAAAGTAATGCCTCAAGTCATAGAAGAACTTTTTCTTTTGCTGGTATGTGAAAGTAGGTGGTATGAACTTAGAAACAATGCAATTAGCATAATTAGCATACCATGGAGCAGTATGAGAAGCATTTATGACATTTAGTTGCTCATCAGGAAAGCTATCATCAATAGGTAGTGGGTCATCAAGCACATTTTCTAGCCTAGACAAGTTGTCTGCAACGGGGTTCTCGGCTCCTTTTCTATCAACAATATGCAAATCAAATTCCTGTAGCAAGAGAACCCATCTAATAAGTCTAGGTTTAGCATCTTTCTTTTCCATAAGATATTTAATAGCAGCATGATCAGTGTGAATAGTTACTTTAGAATCAACAATATAAGGTCTAAACTTATCGCAAGCAAATACAACTGCTAAGAATTCTTTTCAGTAGTAGCATAGTTTCTTTGAGCGTTGTCTAGAGTTTTACTAGCATATTGAATAACATTTAGTTTCTTATCAACTCTTTGTCCTAGAACAGCACCTACAACATGATCACTAGCATCACACATAATTTCAAAGGGTAAACTCCAATCAGGTGGCTGAACAATAGGTGCAGAGATCAATGCTTTCTTAAGTATTTCAAATGCTTCTACACAATCATCATCAAAAACAAATGGTATATCTTTTTGTAATAAATTAGTCAGGGGCCGAGAGATTTTTGAGAAGTCCTTAATGAACCTCCTATAAAAACCGGCATGACCAAGGAAACTTCTTATACCTTTGATGTCCTTGAGACATGGCATCTTTTCAATAGCATCAACCTTGGCTTTATCAACTTCAATACCTCTTTCAGAAACTTTATGCCCCAAGACAATACCTTCATTAACCATAAAGTGGCACTTTTCCCAATTCAAGACAAGATTAGTTTCTTCACATCTCTGCAAAACTCGATCAAGGTTGCTCAAGCAATCATCAAAAGAAGATCCATAGACAGAAAAGTCGTCCATGAAAACCTCACACATCTTCTCAAAAAAAGTCAGAGAATATAGCCATCATGCATCTTTTAAAGGTAGAGGTGCATTACATAAACCAAAAGGCATACGTCTATAAGCAAAGGTACCAAAAGGGCATGTAAAAGTAGTCTTTGATTGATCTTTGGCTGACACAGATATTTGAGAGAAACCAGAATAACCATCCAGAAAGCAAAAATGTGTATGTTTAGATAATCTTTCTAGCATTTGATCGATAAAAGGTAAGGGGTAATGATCCTTTTTAGTAGCCTTATTTAATTTGCAGAAATCAGTTACCATCCTATAACCTGTAATAATTCTTTGAGGAATCAATTCATCTTCATCATTAGGAACAACAGTAATACCTCCCTTCTTAGGGACACAATGGACAGGGCTTACCCACTGACTATCAGCAACGGGATAAATTATACCTGCCTCAAGGAGCTTTAGTATCTCCTTTCTTACCACTTCTTTCATTTTGGGATTCAGCCAGCGTTGATGATCACAAACTGGTTTAGCATCTTCTTCCAAATTAATTTTATGTTGACATAGAGTGGGACTAATGCCCTTAAGATCATCAAGAGTATACCCAATAGCAGCACGGTGCTTCTTCAGAGTTTTCAATAATCTCTCTTCCTCGTGCTCTGAAAGGTTAGCACTAATAATAACATGATATATCTTTTTCTCATCAAGATAAGCATATTTAAGAGTATCAGGTAACGGTTTAAGCTCAAACATGGGATCGCCCTTGGGTGGAGGAGGATCCCCTAGGATTTCAACAAGTAAATTGTTTTTCAGAATAGGTTCATGTTTAAAGAATACTTCATCTAATTCCCTTCTTTCATTCATAAACATATCGTTTTCATGGTCTAGCAAATATTGTTCTAAAGGATCACTAGGAGGTACGGCAATAGAAGCAAGACCAATAATTTCATCCTTACTAGGTAATTCTTCTTCACGGTGTTGTCTACTAAATTTGGAGAAATTAAATTCATGAGTCATATCATCTAAACCGACAGTAACAACATCTCTTTTGCAATCTATGGTGGCGTTAACAGTATTTAAGAAGGGTCTACCAAATATAATGGGACAAAAGCTATCTTGTGGGGAACCAAGAACAAAACCACATTTCTAGGTTTATCTTTATCACGGGGTTTAGCAATTCTAGCAGTTTCATTACAGAAATAAATAACATGCCCATCAATATTATCAGACAAGAGATCTTTAACAATAACAATATTAGGTTCAACTTTAACTTGCTCGGGAGGTGTATATGTTTTGATATTGCTTTTACGAACCACAGTTGAAGCTTTAGCATGATCCTTTATCCTAACAGGGAAAGGGGGTTTCTCAACATAAGAAGTAGGAACAATAGGATCATTATAAGTAATAGTCTTTTCTTCAACTTTAATAGCTGCAACTACTTTTACTTCTATGGGAGGATGATATTTAAACCACTTCTCCTTGGGGAGATAAACATAAGTAGAAAAAGATTCACAAAAAGAAGCTACTATCTCAGAGTCAAGTCCATATTTAGTGCTAAATTTACGAAAAATATCGGTATCCATAAAAGATTTAACACAATCAAAAATAGGTGTCATACCTGACCCCTTACCATTGTCGAGGTCCCAATCTTCAGAGTTGCGTTTAATTCTTTCCAATAAATTCCATTTGAATTCAATAGTCTTCATCATAAAAGAGCCAGCACAAGAAGTATCAAGCATGGTGTGATTGTTACCAGAAAGCCGAGCATAAAATTTTTGAATAATCATTTCCCTTGAGAGCTCATGATTGGGGCATGAATATAACATTGATTTAAGCCTCCCCCAAGCTTGAGCGATGCTTTCTCCTTCACGAGGCCAAAAATTATATATATAATTGTGATCACGATGAACAAGATGCATAGGATAAAATTTCTGATGAAATTCCAATTTCAATCGTTTGTAATTCCAAGACCTCATATCATCACATAGCCTATACCATGTCGATGCATCTCCCCTCAAAGATAAGGGGAAAACCTTCTTCTTAACAACATCTCCGGGTACACCTGCAAGCTTAAATAATCCACAAACTTCATCCACATATATCAGATGTTCATCAGGATGTTTTGTTCCATCTCCTAAAAAAGGATTAGCTCGCAGTTTTTCTATCATACCCGCAGGAACTTCAAAGCAAGCATTTTCATTTTCATATTCATTTCCAGTAGGTTCAGTAGGTTGAGGAGCATCTCTTTGCTCTACTGGTCGGGGTGAAGATACCCGGAACAAGCCCCTCAGAGGATTACTTTCCATAGTAATAAGTGACAGTAAATTTCAGCACACTATATAAAATTTTCCTTACCAAATTCCACCTACCAAAGGCGCTTCACTCCCCGGCAATGGCGCCAGAAAATAGTCTTGATGACCCACAAGTATAGGGGATCTATCGTAGTCCTTTCGATAAGTAAGAGTGTCGAACCCAACGAGGAGCAGAAGGAAATGATAAGAGGTTTCCAGCAAGGTATTTTCTGCAAGTACTGAAATAAGTGGTAACGGATAGTTTTGTGATAGGATAATTTGTAACGGGCAATAAGTAACAAAAATAAATAAAGTGTAGCAAGGTGGCCCAATCCTTTTGTAGTAAAGGATAAGCCTGGACAAACTCTTATATGATGTAAAACGCTCCCGAGGACACATGGGAATATCGTCAAGCTAGTTTTCATCACGTTCATATGATTCGCATTCGGTACTTTGATAATTTGGTATGTGGGTGGACTGGTGCTTGGGTGCTGCCCTTACTTGGACAAGCATCCCACTTATGATTAACCTCTATTGCAAGCATCCGCAAATACAACAAAAGTATTAAGGTAAACCTAACCATAGCATGAAACATATGGATCCAAATCAGCCCCTTACGAAGCAACGCATAAACTAGGGTTTAAGCTTCTGTCACTCTAGCAACCCATCATCTACTTATTACTTCCCAATGCCTTCCTCTAGGCCCAAATAATGGTGAAGTGTCATGTAGTCGACGTTCACATAACACCACTAGAGGAGAGACAACATACATCTCATCAAAATATCGAACGAATACCAAATTCACATGACTACTAATAGCAAGACTTCTCCCATGTCCTCAGGAACAAAAGTAACTACTCACAAAGCATAAACATGTTCATAATCAGAGGGGTATTAATATGCATATAGGATCTGAACATATGATCTTCCACCAATTAAAACAACTAGCATCAACTACAAGGAGTAATTAACACTACTAGCAACCTACTAGCACCAATCCCGGACTTGAAGACAAGAATTGGATACAAGAGATGAACTAGGGTTTTGAGATGAGGTGGTGCTGATGAAGATGTTGATGGAGATTGCCCTCTCCCGATGAGAGGAGCGTTGGTGATGATGATGGCGATGATTTCCCCCTCCAGGAGGGAAGTTTCCCTGGCAGAACAGCTCCGCCAGAGCCCTAGATTGGTTCCGCCAAGGTTCCGCCTCGTGGCGACGGAGTTTCGTCCGAGAAGATGGCTTCTTAATTTTTTCCCATCGAAAGACTCCATATAGCAGAAGATGGCCACTGGAGGGCCACCAGGGGGCCCACGAGGTAGGGGGCGCGCCTAGGGGGGTAGGGCGCTCCCCCCACCCTTGTGGGAAGTGTGTGGGCCCCCTGGTGAGGTTCTTGTGCTCAATATTTTTTATATATTTGGAAAACACCATCCGTGAAGTTTCAGGACTTTTGGAGCTGTGCAGAATAGGTCTCTAATATTTGCTCCTTTTTCCAGCCCAGAATCCCAGTTGCCGGCATTCTACCTCTTTATGTAAACCTTGTAAAATAAGAGAGAATAGGCATAAGTATTGTGACATAATGTGTAATAATAGCCCATAATGCAATAAATATTGATATAAAAGCATGATGCAAAATGGACGTATCAGACGTTAATTAATGACTCCACTAGATACTGCCATGTGTATCTTCTGATCTAAGGATGAGGCTTTGAACTATTTCAAGATCAATAAAGCTGAAGTGGAAAACCAACTTGATCGAAAGATCAAGAGGCTTAGGTCCGATCGTGGTGGAGAGTTTTTCTCAAATGAATTTGATTCCTTCTGTGCCGAACATGGTATAATCCATGAGAGGACGCCTCCCTATTCACACCAGTCAAATGGGGTAGCCGAAAGAAAGAACCGTACTCTAACTGATTTGGTTAACGCCTTGTTAGACACATCGGGTCTTTCCAAGGCATGGTAGGGGGAGGCGATATTGACTGCATGTTATGTCCTAAACCGAATTCCCACAAAGAACAAAGAGATAACCCCATTCGAGGAATGGGAGAAGAAAAGGTTAAAACTATCTTATTTACGAACCTGGGGTTGTTTGGCGAAAGTCAACGTGCCAATTCCAAAGAAGTGTAAGCTTGGACCAAAAACTGTGGATTGTGTTTTCCTGGGATATGCTTTTCATAGCATTGGCTATAGATTCTTGGTTGTAAAATCTGAGGTACCTGACATGCATGACGGAACAATCATGGAGTCTAATGATGCGACTTTCTTTGAAGATATCTTTCCCATGAAGGATATGGCTACCTCATCAAATCAGGAGATGCCTAGTTCATCAAATTAGGAATTAGTTATAATTACTGAACCTACCATTTTGATGGAACACTTTGAAAATTATATGGAGGATAACAATGAAGTTCCTACTAGGAGCAAGAGACAGAGGACTGCAAAGTCTTTTGGTGATGATTTTCTTGTGTATCTCATAGATAACACTCCCAGTTCTATTTCAGGGGCCTATGCATCTGAGGATGCTGACTACTGGAAGGAAGCGGTCCGTAGTGAGATGGATTCCATCTTGGCAAATGAAACTTGGAGATAATTGATCGTCCTTATGGGTGCAAAGTGCAAATGGGTATTCAAGAAGAAGTTTAGGCCAGATGGTACTATTGAGAAGTACAAGGCACGACTCATGGCTAAGGGTTATACGCAAAAAGGAAGGTGAAGACTTCTTTGATACTTACTCACTTGTGGCTCGACTGACCACTATTCGAGTACTACTTTCACTAGCTGCCTTACATGGTCTTCTAGTTCATCAAATGGATGTTAAGACTGCTTTCCTAAATGGAGAGTTGTATGTGGAAATTTATATGGAACAATCGGATGGGTTTGTAGTAGATGGTCAGGAAGGAAAAGCGTGTAAGTTGCTGAAGTCTTTGTATGGACTTAAGCAAGCACCCAAGCAGTGGCATGAGAAGTTTGAAAGAACTTCAGCAGTTGCAGGCTTTGTTGTAAACGAAGCTGATAAATGTGTGTACTATCACCATGGTGGGGGCGAGGGAGTTATCCTTTGCTTGTATGTTGATGACATACTGATTTTTGGAACAAATCTAAATGTTATTAAGGAGGTCAAGGATTTCCTATCTTGTTGTTTTGAGATGAAGGATTTAGGAGTGGTTGATGTCATTCTGAACATCAAGTTGTTGAGAGACGATGATGGTGGGATTACATTGCAACAATCTCACTGTGTGGAAAATATCTTGAGTCGCTTTGGCTACATGACTGCAAGCCCTCTCCAACACCATATGATGCTAGTGTGTTTGCTTCGAAAGAATCAAAGAATTGCTAGAGATCAGTTGAAATATTCTCAGATTATTGGCTCGCTTATGTACTTAGCCAGTGCTAAAAGACCTGACATCTCTTTTGGTGTTAGCAAACTGAGCCGGTTTGTCTCAAAATTAGGAGATGTGCATTGGAAAGCTCTAGAGAGAGTTATGCATTACTTAAAAGGCACTGCGGGTTATGGAATTCACTACATTGGGTACCCTAAGGTACTGGAAGGGTATAGTGACTCAAACTGGATCTCAGATGCTGATGAGATAAAGGCCATGAGCATATATGTATTCACTCATGGAGGTGGCGTTGTTTCTTGGAAGTCTTGCAAGCAGACCATCTTAACGAGGTCAACAATGGAAGCAGAACTCACAGCACTGGATACAACTATGGTCGAAGCAGATTGGCTTCGCCGGCTCTTTAATGACTTGCCGGTAGTTGAGAAACCTGTACCGGGTATCCTTATGAACTGCTACAATCAAACCGTGATCACGAAAGTGAGCAGCTCAAAGGATAATATAAAGTCATCAAGACACGTTCAGAGAAGGTTGAAGTCTGCCAGAAAAATGAACAACTTCGGAGTTATTGCATTGGATTATATCCAAACGTCTAAAAATCTGACAGATCCTTTTACTAAGGGTCTATCACGTAATGTGATAGATAATGCATCGAAGGAGATGGGTATGAGACCCACAATATGAGTTGTTCATAGTGGTAACCTAGTCCATGTGATCAGAGATCCCGTGAATTAGATGTGGAGACAAGCTGTTGGCCAACTGAGAGGAGAGTATCCTTACTATTAACAATACCACTCCATGAAGATGCAATACTCTCCTAATCTGCATGGCAGGTTGATGTATATCTTAATGTGTTCTAAGTGGCTCATTCAACCAGACATGTTGTCCTGCAGAACATCTTTTAAAGAACACACCTATATGAGTCTGATTGTTAAACGTCGCAATCTATAAGAGTAGGGTGCTCTCTAGTAAACTCATGAAAGGTCTCGGGGGTATGACGCATAAGCTCCACCCACGGGGAAGACCCACGGTAGCCTAGTATCGGTCAAGGCTCAGTCCACTGTTCAAGTTGCTTACTAGTGTAGCATAGAGTTCTAGGTGGAAGTTCAACTTAATAGTCTCCACTTCAGTACCGGTATATAAAACATTATTTTGGAACCAAAGGCAAATTTTGTGTGCCTCTAGAATCTGATGGGGGATTGCTGGAATTTTGTCTATTTTGGGCCATCCCAATAGCAGTTTCAGAAATTCCTAATGAATCCTAGAGGCCCACGCAGCCCATTCGTGTAAGGCAAGAGGTGGAACTAAAGTTTAATCCCACATTGCTAGTTTGGTGGGAGTTGGACCTCCTTATAAGGGAGGATGTTTCCCCACATGTATGAGCATGAGAACAAGAGGGACATTCACACGCGCTCCTCCTCCGCCGCACACCACGCCTCGTCACGCCGCGTCGCGCCGCAGGTTGCCGGAATGAGCCGAGCCGATGTCTAAATTTTGCCACACATGACTGGTATACAAAAGCTGATTTTTTTCCGATGGTGGAGACTGAATGTGAACGGTACAGTCCTTCAGCTGCTGGCTGTTCGCTTTGTCTCCGTCTCTTCGTTTCACCTTCCGACGCTGCCCTCTCGCCTCTCTCTCCTATGCCTATAAAAGGTAGGTCGCTCATCTCCATAGATACATACCAGAATAACACATTCCTCTCGCCCCCACGTTCCTGACCACCGAGCTACTGCTATATTCTTCCCCATCCCGGTTTGCGGCGTGCACCGTAAGTCAGGACAGTAGGCCTCAGAAACCACACCTCTTTAACTCCCGTACGGGAGAAGGGTGGTAAGGTTTTTGGGGAGCGCTTCGCGCAACTACTGACTTCTTCGTCATGGACGCCCTGGACTCCGACGACGACTTCTTCCCTGACGTCGACAACCTCTTCGACGACATGGCTGGCAACAACAACCCCAAGACCAGCGCTTCCGCTGCTGCTGCACCATACGTTCTCATGCTCTTTCTGTTTGATGTTCTGCCACAGCTTCTTGCTATAGTATCAGCTCTAGATATGTTCGGTTCTAGTTCATATATTCAGATGCTATTTACTTTCTCTCTGTCAGATTGCATAACTTGTTATATCTCTGCTACAATAGTCATGTTTTATCTACTATTTCCGTTAATAAAATCATATGATAAATTGCTCATATTTCCAACATAAACTTCATCGAGTATCTCACTGAACAAACACATGTCATTATCCATGAAATCCACTGATGTGAGAACCCCCACTTAAGGAGGGCCTTCTCCAAAAACTCCCAATCCACCCCATCATAAGCCTCGGAAAGATCAAGCTTGTAAGCACAACATGCCGGTGAATTAGCCTTCAGATTTTGGATATAATCAATGCACTCAAAAACAATGATAGAATTATCTGAGATCAACCATCCTGAAATAAATGCACTTTGGTTCTTCGATATTAACTCTGACAAAATGGGAAGCAATCGGTTAACCAAACACTTATATATATAAATAATATATATATATATATAATATATGACATTACAAGCTAATTGACCTAAAATCCTTTAGCCCCTTCGGATGTGGAACTTTGGAATTAGAACAATCGCCGTATCATTCACCTCATCGGCCCTATGGTCCAGTATCAAAGAAGTCCAATGCAGCAGCAATAATTTAACCCTTCAATATCCTTTTTATTCGTCATTTTGCTCAAATTTTGTGCCAATGCTCTTAAGCATGGCTATCTTATACACTACTATGTTAAATCAAGTTTGGGCAATTCGTGTTTGGATTGCTTTGTTATAGGGTCACCTATCCCTATCGATTTGAACTTTGAATAGTCACAAAAAAAATTCCCGCTGCAACACACAGAGTTTTTTATATGTATTGTTCATTGTTTTTCTGATATAAAATGCACACAGAGTTTTGATTTTACCGCGTGCAATGAATCAGTGACTGTCACGGACTCGGCTCCATCATTGTCCAGAGTCCACACACTTGACCGACTCGGCCTCACATCCTCGCAGGAACCGACTATAATGAAAGGAACATAGCGAGCCAGCGGCACCAGACCGGACCAGACCCAACCCAAACAACCCACTCCGCTTCCGGGCCGAGAAAAAAAAAAGCTTTCTTCTTCCGCCGCAAGAAGAAAGAGGCCGAGGAATAAAGCTTTCGTCGACCGCAAGCAGAAGAAACCAAACCAAACCCCAGCTCCATGGCGACGGTGGCGATGGACATCTCGAAGCCCCCGCCGGCCGCGTCCGGCGACGAGTCGGCCAAGGGCGCGCGTGGCGGAGGCGAGGGGTTGCGCCAGTACTACCTGCAGCACATCCACGACCTGCAGCTCCAGATCCGCCAGAAGACGCACAACCTCAACCGCCTCGAGGCCCAGCGCAACGACCTCAACTCCCGAGGTGACCTTACTCGATTCTTCACCTAGCGCCGCCCCCAAACCCTAGCGACATCGGCTTTTTCGTGAACCATTGGATCGCATTAGTCGAACCCTAGCTTTGCTCCGTGCGCATAATCTTAGCAAAATGTGCAATATTTAGTCTAGTCACTGGGCAACCGGTGATTGGCTGTGCCGATATGTAGAGCTTCTAAAAAAAATTCACCTTTCCTTAATAATAATCTAGGTTGGAAGATGCCCTGTTATTTTCTAGTTAGTGTGATTTTGTTTTGAACCACAAAAGGAACAGAACACTGTTTATCTCATGCCTTAAATCTTTCTCTTCAATAGCTAGATTCTCCCAATTTTATCCATTTATTCAATATTGCTTTTTTTGGCTGAGAAATTTGTGTTTTTGTTACTCTAATGCATACTCTTGGTACCAATAATCCAAAACATGACTATTTTTCAATAGCTAGATTCTCCCAATTTTATCCATTTGTTCAATATGGCTTTTTCTGTGAGAAATTTGTGTTTTTGTTACTGTCATGCATACATACTCTTGGTAGGAATAATCCAAAACATGACTTTTCTTGAACAACTGGACTGTGCAATTGAGCCATGACAATGTATAGCAGCATAGGAATACTATTAAGGATTCAAGTTACTCTTCCTATCTTGGTTCAATGAGTGGCGCTTCTTCTTTGCATGAGCTATTCATCTAGTGCTTCCTCTAAATTGGCTCGATTTTTTTTGTGTTGCAGTTAGAATGCTTAGGGAAGAGCTACAGTTACTCCAAGAGCCAGGCTCTTATGTTGGTGAGGTGGTGAAGGTCATGGGCAAATCAAAGGTTCTAGTTAAGGTAAATTATTTCTTCTTTTACACATTGCCTAATACTATTGTACTTTATCTGTATGACAAAGGTACAAGTTGTAAGATCTCATCAGTGCTCTTTATTAGTTGGGCTTATGACTTATTTAAGATTTTCAAATGAATTCAAACATCACACATACACAGTGAGGAGGAGTGATAGGCTGCTTCCTTTATTAGCTTTTGGCTGTTAGTCTGCTGGAGATATTTTTATTGTCTTGGTGATTGTGCTCTATTCATGTTTTTTGCCGCTCTTTTGGGTTTATTGGTCTGGCAGTCTGCTCTGAGTTATAATGTTTTCGCCATCAAAGTGTCTCTAACTTTCAGATGTAATTGTTCAGGTGCATCCAGAAGGCAAATATGTAGTAGATATTGATAAGAGCATCGATATCACAAAAATCACACCTTCAACAAGAGTTGCTCTTCGGAATGATAGCTATATGCTTCATTTGGTCCTTCCAAGCAAAGTTGATCCACTGGTCAATCTTATGAAAGTTGAGAAGGTCCCAGATTCTACATATGATATGATTGGAGGTCTTGATCAGCAAATCAAGGAGATCAAAGAGGTCTGTTTAGAATTTGGATGCGTTGTCATTGTATCGTGTTTGCCATCTGACTCATGAACTCCATTTTCAGGTCATCGAGCTTCCTATCAAACATCCTGAGTTATTTGAGAGCCTTGGAATTGCGCAGCCAAAGGTTTGATTGTTTAGAAGAATTGTCTTAATTAGTTCATTCATTGATATACCTAGCAGAAAATTTTACTCTCTTCTTTTGCAGGGTGTCCTCCTTTATGGACCACCAGGGACAGGCAAAACATTACTGGCACGTGCAGTTGCTCATCACACTGACTGTACCTTCATCAGGGTATCTGGTTCTGAGTTGGTTCAGAAGTATATTGGTGAGGGCTCCCGGATGGTTCGTGAACTCTTTGTTATGGCTAGGTAAGCTAAGTAAAAGGTTAACAGCTAGAATTATTTGCCTTTGATATGAAATATGTTCCACGTGCATCCTCTGTTGATGGGCTAATTGTTTGGTTAAATTATTGCAGGGAGCATGCACCATCTATTATATTCATGGATGAAATAGACTCCATTGGATCTGCTAGAATGGAGTCTGGAACTGGCAATGGTGATAGTGAAGTGCAACGGACCATGCTTGAGCTTCTAAACCAACTTGATGGTTTTGAAGCATCAAACAAAATTAAGGTATGCTGTACTTAATAATTGTTGTTTCTGTGTCTTAAATATATATATGGAGCAACACTATCATGATGCCCTGTATGTGTTCGGTGCAGGTTCTGATGGCAACAAACCGCATAGACATCTTGGATCAAGCCCTTTTGAGGCCTGGCCGCATAGACAGGAAGATTGAATTTCCAAATCCTAATGAGGATGTATGTGCTTCATACTTTTTAACATATAATGCTTGATGATTCTGCATGATTTTGTTTGGGCTGACAATGTGCTTAATCTTTTGCCCTTCAGTCACGAGGTGATATCTTGAAGATTCATTCAAGAAGGATGAACTTGATGCGTGGAATTGATCTGAAAAAGATTGCGGGAAAGATGAATGGCGCTTCCGGAGCTGAGCTAAAGGTTGGTTTAGTCTACATAAATCTCTGGTCATTATATGCTACGTCATGTTTCAGTTTTCTCAATTTGGGTCTGTTTAGTGCCTTTGCTTATATAACCAAAAAATATAATTGAACAATGTTTAATCTCTTGCAAAAAATGAATATTGCACCATGCACCTGAGCTTTGATTGCTGAGAAGCATGCTCATGTTATAGTCTCCTCCTGCTGATCCATTTTTGGAACCTGTTCATGAATGATCCCTTCTGAGGGCCGTTCCTAGTTCTTCTATGTAGCTCTGCACCTATTAACCTAACACCAGATTAGTTTTAATTATGGTTTCGAGGGCCTGAATAGTTGGTTAACTGTATGTTGTTAGCTGTTTGTTGAGTTCGAATTTGGTTTCTGAAAGAACAAGCAGAATGGTCTGTTTAAATATCTCTCCGCATTATCTGGTTAGCAACATTTTTGTATATATACGCAGAAGTAGTATATTAAGACTTTACTTAAAAACACTTTGCATTTTTTGCATTTCCTTGTTCACGGCTGACAACACCATCATGTGCACAACATCCCTGCTCCTTTCATATGAAGTTGTTCACTCTGGTTTCTGTCCTTTGTTATTCAGGCGGTCTGCACCGAAGCCGGAATGTTTGCTCTCCGTGAGAGAAGGGTGCACGTAACGCAGGAGGACTTCGAGATGGCGGTGGCCAAGGTGATGAAGAAGGACAATGAGAAGAACATGTCCTTGCGGAAGCTGTGGAAGTGAGGACCCGACCTTTCGCCTTGCTGAGGCTGTGGAAGCAAGGACAATGAGAAGAATGTCCTTGCGGAAGCTGTGGGAGCTTTCTCCGCCTTGCTGAGGCTGTGGAAGCGTGTAACTGCACGTTGCTGGACTTGTACTTTTAACTTATGTCGTTCCATGGTTAACAAAGTTTTTAAGATACGCATGTGGTAGCATAATTAACTACGTATAAATGTTTGATAATCGAACTCGTTGAATTAGCTACGCAATCTGCCTGCATATGGTCTGTTTTCTTACCACGTATAGGAGTATCTACGTACGAGTTGCAGCCGTGCCTGTGCTGTGAATGTTAATAACTTCTTTGTATAAACTTTGAAGAGTTTGACTCAAGAAACCTAATATGGAGGGAGTATTTAGTTAACGAGGTATTTAGTTTCAAAGTTTGACTTCACTGGTATTTAGTTAACGAGGTGGAGGTGCTACAAAGCCTTCGATCCATAGAAGCTAGACTAGAGAAGCTACTTCCCCGTTCCAAAATAATGACAAGTTCTAGAAAAAAGTATCAGTATCCAATACATTAGATTCAATCGCAAAAAGTATTATGTATTGTAGATATTGAAATCTTGTCAAACATACATTTTTGATAAAAGATGTTATTCATTCAACATAATGTAGCATCAAAAATATAATCTGAGTACACATTCCGTGTCTTCATAACCACACAACCAACGCAACACACAAACACAAACGATCACGCCGGCAACGAGCAGACCGTGTCTTCATAACCACACAACCAACGCAACACACAAACACAAACGATCACCCCGGCAACGAGCTAAGTCATGCAAGACCAAAGCTACGCCTGGGGGAAAGGAGAAAAGAAAAAACTCGAAGGAATGAAAAACATTGATCGACGATATACAACAGTGACCATCGGTGCCAAACATCTCTTGACAACACAAGGACCAAGAGAAAAGTTCTTCAAAAACGATGCCTCCAAGGAGAGAACTACTAGCAAGCGTCGCCGTCGTTAGATCCAACCACCAAGGTCACATCGTGGGTTGTCAAACATACATAAGATTGACTTGCATGAAAATTGATGCACCTAATATTCTAGAATGGAGGGAGTAAAAGAGAACAATTGGATTGCCTATGAGCTAGTTTGCGACATGCACAAACAGGTTTTGTACATCTTTGAAAATATGATAGTATGTTGAAGTGTCCAACTATTGTCGACGAAAGTTGATCGATGGTCCTGCAGTACCGAGTTTGGGCGATTTTTGCACTGATGTCGTTGGTCGGCTAAATTATATTCTAGACCAGCGTCTGTCAGGTTGACCAACGGATCCCCCAAAACCAAGCTGGGGGCTACTTGTGCCGAAATACTGCTACTCCGCTGAGGTAGTTCTTGAGGAGATTCGATCCTCAAGTCGGTCATGTTGCCCAACCTGAGTCTTCGGGGCTACTGCATTGACGTTTCTGTTGGAAATATGCCCTAGAGGCAATAATAAATTGGTTATTATTATATTTCGTTGTTCATGATAATCGTTTATTATCCATGCTAGAATTGTATTGATAGGAAACTCATATACATGTATGGATACATAGACAACACCATGTCCCTAGTAAGCCTCTAGTTGACTAGCTCGTTGATCAATAGATGGTTACGGTTTCCTGACCATGGACATTGGATGTCGTTGATCACGGGATCACATCATTAGGAGAATGATGTGATGGACAAGACCCAATTCTAAACCTAGCACAAAGATCGTGTAGTTCGTATGCTAAAGCCTTTCTAATGTCAAGTGTCATTTCCTTAGACCATGAGATTGTGAAACTCCCGGATACCGTAGGAGTGCTTTGGGTGTGCCAAACGTCACAACGTAACTGGGTGGCTATAAAGGTACACTACAGGTATCTCCGAAAGTGTCTGTTGGGTTGGCACGAATCGAGACTGAGATTTGTCACTCCGTGTAACGGAGAGGTATCTCTGGGCCCACTCGGTAGGACATCATCATAATGTGCACAATGTGACCAAGGAGTTGATCACGGGATGATGTGTTACGGAACAAGTAAAGAGACTTGCCGGTAACGAGATTGAACAAGGTATCGGGATACCGACGATCGAATCTCGGGCAAGTATCGTACCGCTAGACAAAGGGAATTGTATACGAGATTGATTAAGTCCTTGACATTGTGGTTCATCCGATGAGATCATCGTGGAACATGTGGGAGCCAACATGGGTATCCAGATCCCGCTGTTGGTTATTGGCCGGAGAGTTGTCCCGGTCATGTCTGCATGGTTCCCGAACCCGTAGGGTCTACACACTTAAGGTTCGATGACGCTAGGGTTATAGGGAAAGTATGCACGCGGTTACCGAATGTTGTTCGGAGTCCCGGATGAGATCCCGGACGTCACGAGGAGTTCCGGAATGGTCCGGAGGTAAAGATTAATATATAGGAAGTATGGTTTTGGCCACCGGAAGTGTTCCGGGCATCACCGGTAGTGTACCGGGACCACCGGAGGGGTCCGGGGGTCCACCAGGTGGGGCCACCAGCCCCGGAGGCCTACATGGTCCAATAGTGGGAAGGGACCAGCCCCTAGGTGGGCTGGGGCGCCTCCCACCAAGGCCCAAGGCGCCTCCAAGAGGGGAAGGGGGCAAACCCTAGGGAAGATGGGCCCTAAGGCCCACCCTAGGTGCGCCCCCCTCTCTCTCCCCTTGGCCGCCTCCCAGATGGGATCTGGGGGCTGCCTCCACCCCTAGGGAGGGAACCCTTGGTGGGGGCGCAGCCCCTCCCCTCCCCCTATATATACTTGAGGTTTGGGGCTGCCCAACACATGTGATTTGCTCTCCCTGTTGGCGCAGCCCTACCCCTCTCCCTCCTCGTCTCTCGTAGTGCTTGGCGAAGCCCTGCTGGAGTCCCGCGCTCCTCCACCACCACCATGCCGTCGTGCTGCTGCTAGATGGAGTCTTCCCCAACCTCTCCTTCTCCCCTTGCTGGATCAAGGCGTAGGAGACGTCACCGGGCTGTACGTGTGTTGAACACGGAGGTGCCGTCTGTTCGGCACTAGGATCATCGGTGATTTGGATAATGACGAGTACGACTCCATCAACCCCGTTCACTTGAACGCTTCCGCTTAGCGATCTACAAGGGTATGTAGATGCACTCTCCTTCCCCTCGTTGCTAGATTACTCCATAGATTGATCTTGGTGATGCGTAGAAAATTTTGAATTTCTGCTACGTTACCCAACAATGGTATCAGAGCTAGGTCTATGCGTAGTTTCTATGCACGAGTAGAACACAAAGCAGTTGTGGGCGTCGATATTGTCAATTTACTTGCCGTTACTAGTCTTATCTTGATTCAGCGGCATCATGGGATGAAGCGGCCCGGACCGACCTTACACGTACTCTTACGTGAGATTGGTTCCACGGACTGACATGCACTAGTTGCATAAGGTGGCTAGCGGGTGTTTGTCTCTCCCACTTTAGTCGGATCGGATTCGATGAAAAGGGTCCTTATGAAGGGTAAATAGAAATTGGCATATCACGTTGTGGTTTTCGCATAGGTAAGAAATGTTCTTGCTAGAAACCTATAGCAGCCACGTAAAAACTTGCAACAACAATTAGAGGACGTCTAACTTGTTTTTGCAGCATATGCCTTGTGATGTGATATGGCCAAAAGGATGTGATGAATGATATATGTGATGTATGAGATTGATCATGTTCTTGTAATAGGAATCACGACTTGCATGTCGATGAGTATGACAACCGGCAGGAGCCATAAGAGTTGTCTTTATTTATTTATGACCTGCGTGTCAACATAAACGTCATGTAATTACTTTACTTTATTGCTAAAGCGTTAGCCATAGTAGTAGAAGTAATAGATGACGAGACAACTTCAAGAAGACACGATGATGGAGATCATGATGATGAAGATCATGGTGTTATGCCGGTGACAACGATGATCATGGAGCCCCGAAGATGGAGATCAAAAGGAGCAAAATGATATTGGCCATATCATGTCACTATTTGATTGCATGTGATGTTTATCATGTTTTACATCTTATTTGCTTAGAACGACGGTAGCTTAAATAAGATGACCCCTCACTAAAATTTCAAGAAAAGTGTTCCCCCTAACTGTGCACCGTTGCGAAGGTTCATAGTTTCGAAGCACCACGTGATGATCGGGTGTGATAGATTCTAACGTTCGAATACAACGGGTGTAAGCCAGATTTACACAGCAAAAACACTTAGGTTGACTTGACGAGCCTAGCATGTACAGACATGGCCTCGGAACACAGAAGACCGAAAGATCGAGCATGAGTCGTATAGAAGATACGATCAACATGAAGATGTTCACTGATGTTGACTAGTCCGTCTCACATGATGATCGGACACGGCCTAGTTGACTCGGATCATGTTTCACTTAGATGACTAGAGGGACGTCTATCTGAGTAGGAGTTCATTAAATGAACTCAATTATCATGAACATAGTCTAAATTGTCTTTGCAAATATGTTGTAGATAAATGGCTCACGTTGTAGCTCCCTATTTCAATACGTTCCTAGAGAAAGACCAAGTTAAAAGATATTGTAAGCACTGATGCGGACTAGGTCCGTAGTCCGAGGAGTGTCCTCACTGCTACACAGAAGGCTTATGTCTTTGATGCACCGCTCCATGTGCAAACCCCTACAACGTCGTCTGTGCATGTTGTGAACACCTGACAGACACATCCTAATGACTACTTGATAGTTTAGTGCACCATACTTTACGGCTTAGAGTTGGGATTCCAATGACGTTTTGAACGCCATAGAACATATGAGATGTTCCAAGAGCTGAAATTGGGATTTTAGGCTCATGCCCGTGTTGAGAGGTGTGAGACCTCTGACAAGTTCTTTTGCCAACAAGATGGAGGAGAATAGCTCAGCTAGTGAGCATGTGCTCAGAATGTCTGGGTGCTACAATCACTTAAATCAAGTGGGAGTTAAACTTCCAGATAAGATAGTGATTGATAGAGTTCTCTAGACACTATCACTAAGCTACTAGATCTTCGTGATGAACTATGACATGCAAGGGATGGAGTTGATCCCGGAGCTGTTCGCGGTGCTTAAGACCGCAAAAGGTAGAAATCAAGCAGGAGGATCAAGTGTTAATGGTTTAACAAGACCAGTGGTTTCAAGAAGGGCAAGGGCTAGAAGGGAAACTTCATATGGATGGCAAACCAGTTGCCGCTCAAGTGAAGGAACCCGAGGTTGAACCCAAACCCGAGACTAATTGCTTCTATTGTAAGGGGAACGGTCACTGGTAGCGGAATTACCCCAAATGCATGGTAGATAAGAAGGTTGGAAACTTCAACAAAGTATACACGTGTTATTAATGTGTACCTCGCTAGTACTCCTGGTAGCACCTGGGTATTGGATACCGGTTCAGTTGCTATTACTGGTGACTTGAAGCAAAAACTACAAACTAAACGGAGACTAGCTAAGGGCGAGGTGACGATGTGTGTTGGAAGTGTTTCCAAAGTTGATGAGATCACCATCGCACGCTCCATCTGCCTTCGGGATTAGTATTGAACCTGGATAAATGTTATCAGGTGTCTACGTTGAGCATGAATATGATTTGATCATGTTCATTGCAATATGGTCATTCATTTAAGTTAGAGAATAATGGTTATTCTATTTACATGAATGATACCTTTCATGGTCATGCACCCTATGTGAATGGTTCATTGAATCTCGGTCGTGGTGATACACATGTTCACGCCAAAAGATGTAGAGTTAATAATGATAGTACCATTTTCTTGTGGCACTGCCGCTTAGGTCATATTGGCGTAAGATGCATGAAGAAACTCCATATTGATGGATGTTTGGAGTCACTTGATTTTGAATCGCTTGACACATGCGAGCCATGCCTCATGCGCAGGATGACTAAGACCCCGTTTTCAGGTACAATGAAACGGGCAAGTGACTTGTTGGAAGTCATACATGCTGATGCGTGTGATCCAATGAGAATTGAAGCGTGCGGTGGATATCGCTATTTTCTCATCACTGACGATTTGAGTAGATATAGGTATATTTACTTAATGAAGCACAAGTCTGAAACGTTTGAAAAGTTCAAGCGATTTCAGAGTGAAGTTAAGAATCATCATAACAATAAGATCATGTTCCTACAATCTGATCAAAAGGGGATTTTTCTGAGTTATGAGTTTGGCAAATCACTTAAGACATTGTGGAATTGTTTCACAGTTGAAGCCACCTGGAACACCATAGTTGTAATGGTGTGTCCGGACGTCGTAATCGAACCCTATGAGATATGGTGCGATCTATGATGTCTCTTACCAATCTACCATTTTCATTTTGAGGTTATGCGTTAGAGACAGCTGCATTCACTTTAGATAGGACACCATCTAAGTCCGTTGAGACGATGTCGTATGAGCATTGGTTTGGAAAGAAACCAAAGTTGTCGTTTCTTAATGTTTGGGGCTACGATGCTTAAGGCTTTAGCAGGAGAAGCTCGAACCCAAAAGCGGACAAACACATCTTCATAGGATACCCAAAGGTGACAGTTGGGTATACCTTCTATCTCAGATCCGAGGGCAAATTGTTTGTCGCTAAGAATGGGTCCTTTCTCGAGAAGGAGTTTCTCTCGAAAGAATTGAGTGGGAGGAAGATAGAACTTGATGAGGTTGTCGAACCTTTATTTCAACCAGAGAATGATGCAACACAGAAAGATATTTTCTGTGGCACCTACGTCTGTTGAATAGGAAGTTAATGATAGTGATCATGAAGCTTCGGATCAAGTTGCTATCGAACCTCGTAGGTCGACAAGGATATGTACTACTCCTAAGTGGTACGGTAATGCTGTCTTAGATATCATGTTGTTAGACAACAATGAACCTACGAGGTATGGAGAAGCGATGGTGGGCCTGTATTCCGACAAATGGTTAGAAGCCATGAAATCCGAGATAGGATCCATATATCAGAACAAAGTATGGACTTTGGTGAACTTGCTCGATGATCGGCAAGCCATTGAGATAAATGGATCTTTAAGAAGAAGACGGACGTGGGCGGGAATGTTACCGTCTATGAAGCTCGACTTGTAGGAAAGAGTCTTTTCACAAGTTCAAGGAGTTGACTACGATGAGAATTTCTCACTCGTAGCGATGCTTAAGTCCGTCGGAATCATGTTAGCATTAGCTGTATTTCTCGATTATGAAATCTAACAGATGGATGTCAAAGCAAGTTTTCTTACCAGTTTTCGTAAGAAAAAGTTGTATGTGATACAATAAAAGGTTTTGTCGATCCTAAGAATGCTAAAAGGTATGCTAGCTCCAACAATCCTTCTATGGACTAGAGCAGGCATCTCGGAATCGGAATATATGTTTTGATGGAGTGATCAAAGCTTTTAGGTTTATACAATGTTTGCTAGAAACTTGTATTTGCAAGAAAGTGAGTGGGAGCACTACAACATTTCTGATAAGTATATGTGGATGACATATTGTTGATCCGAAATAATGTAGAATTTCTGGAAAGCATAAACGGTTTGTTTGAAGAGTGATTTTCAAAGGAAGACCTGGATAAAGCTGCTTACATATTGGGCATCAAGATCTATAGAGATAGATCAAGACGCCTGATGATACTTTCAAAGAACGCACACCTTGACATGTTTTTGAAGGAGTTCAAAATAGATCAGTCAAGGAAGGGGTTCTTACCTGAGTTGTAAGGTGTGAAGTTCAGTAAGACTCAAAGATTGACCACGGCAGAGGAAAGAGGAAGGACGAAGGTCGTCCCCTATGCTCTTGTCATAGGCTCTATACGGTATGCCATGCTGAGTACCACACCTGATGTGTGCCTTGCCACATGTCTGGCAAGAGGGTACAAAGGTGATCTAGGAGTAGATCACCAGATAGAGGTCAAAATTATCCTTAGAGGAATAAGAAAATGTTTCTCGGTTATGGAGGTGATAAAGAGTTCAACGTAAAGAGTTACGTCGATGCAAGCTTAACACCTATCCGGATAGCTCTGAGTAGAGATACCGAATACGTATAATGGAGCAACAATTTGGAATAGCTCCAAGTGGAACGTGATAGCAGCATCTACGATATAAAGTTTTGCGAAATACATAGGGATCTGAATATGGCAAGACCCGTTGACTACAACCTCTCTCACAAGCATAACATGATCAAACCCAGAACTCTTTGAGTGTTTATCACATAGTGATGTGAACTAGATCATTGAGTCTAGTAGACTCTTGGATGTTGGTCACATGGCGATGTGACCTGTGAGTGTTAATCACATGGCGATGTGAACTAGATTATTGACTCTAGTGCAAGTGGGAGACTATTGGAAATATGCCCTAGAGGCAATAATAAATTGGTTATTATTATATTTCCTTGTTCATGATAATCGTTTATTATCCATGCTAGAATTGTATTGATAGGAAACTCAGATACATGTGTGGATACATAGACAACACCATGTCCCTAGTAAGCCTCTAGTTGACTAGCTCGTTGATCAATAGATGGTTACGGTTTCCTGACCATGGACATTGGATGTCGTTGATAACGGGATCACATCATTAGGAGAATGATGTGATGGACAAGACCCAATCCTAAGCCTAGCACAAAGATCGTGTAGTTCATATGCTAAAGCTTTTCTAATGTCAAGTGTCATTTCCTTAGACCATGAGATTGTGAAACTCCCGGATACCGTAGGAGTGCTTTGGGTGTGCCAAATGTCACAACGTAACTGGGTGGCTATAAAGGTACACTACAGGTATCTCCGAAAGTGTCTGTTGGGTTGGCACGAATCGAGACTGGGATTTGTCACTCCGTGTAACGGAGAGGTATCTCTGGGCCCACTCGGTAGGACATCATCATAATGTGCACAATGTGACCAAGGAGTTGATCATGGGATGATGTGTTACGGAACGAGTAAAGAGACTTGCCGGTAACGAGATTGAACAAGGTATCGGGATACCGACGATCGAATCTCGGGCAAGTATCGTACCGCTAGACAAAGGGAATTGTATACGGGATTGATTAAGTCCTTGACATCGTGGTTCATCCGATGAGATCATCGTGGAACATGTGGGAGCCAACATGGGTATCCAGATCCCGCTGTTGGTTATTGGCCGGAGAGTTGTCTCGGTCATGTCTGCATGGTTCCCGAACCCGTAGGGTCTACACACTTAAGGTTCAATGATGCTAGGGTTATAGGGAAAGTATGCACGTGGTTACCAAATGTTGTTCGGAGTCCCGGATGAGATCCCGGACGTCACGAGGAGTTCCAGAATGGTCCGGAGGTAAAGATTGATATATAGGAAGTATGGTTTTGGCCACCGAAAGTGTTCCGGGCATCACCGGTAGTGTACCGGGACCACCGGAGGGGTCCGGGGGTCCACCAAGTGGGGCCACCAGCCCCAGAGGCCTACATGGGCCAATAGTGGGAAGGGACCAGCCCCTAGGTGGGCTGGGGCGCCTCCCACCAAGGCCCAAGGCGCCTCCAAGAGGGGAAGGGGGCAAACCCTAGGGCAGATGGGCCCTAAGGCCCACCCTAGGTGCGCCCCCCTCTCTCTCCCCTTGGCCGCCTCCCAGATGGGATCTGGGGGCTGCCGCCACCCCTAGGGAGGGAACCCTAGGTGGGGAGCATCCCCTCCCCCCTATATATACTTGAGGTTTGGGGCTGCCCAACACATGTGATTTGCTCTCCCTGTTGGCGCAGCCCTACCCCTCTCCCTCCTCGTCTCTCATAGTGCTTGGCGAAGTCCTGCTGGAGTCCCGCGCTCCTCCACCACCACCACGCCGTCGTGCTGCTGCTGGATGGAGTCTTCCCCACCTCTCCTTCTCCCCTTGCTGGATCAAGGCGTAGGAGACGTCACCGGGCTGTACATGTGTTGAACACGGAGGTGTCGTCTGTTCGGCACTAGGATCATCGGTGATTTGGATCACGACGAGTACGACTCCATCAACCCCATTCACTTGAACGCTTCCGCTTAGCGATCTACAAGGGTATGTATATGCACTCTCCTTCCCCTCATTGCTAGATTACTCCATAGATTGATCTTGGTGATGCGTAGAAATTTTTGAATTTCTGCTACGTTACCCAACAGTTTCAGTCAAAAATTCTAAGTGCAATAAACAATCCATCTGCCCAACCCGAGTCTTGGGGGCTATTGCACACCAGTTCCATCTAGTTCAAGTCTAGAGGAGGATTTCGATCTTCAAGTTGTTTTTCGATCCTCAGGTCGGCCATTCTTCTTGACCTGAGTCTCAAGGGCTACTGCACCTACAGTTTTTCTGCAAAGTCCAATATAAGACGCCGTGTGTCCAGATTGTGTCAAACCGACCTACAACTTGGGGGCTATGATACGTGAAAGTGTGGAATGATGCTAAGGACCTACGGTGGAAATCGGATCTAGTGCCGATCTGCACCTTGAGAGCTACTGGCTATATAACTCGGCATAGAATAAATTGCACTGATTTTAAATTTTACAAGTGCTTCACGAGAATATCGGCTTGCGGAGTCCGTCTTAGCAGGAAGGTATTCCACTAAATCCAGCTTACTTCATCAACATTTTTTAAATTGTCCTGTAGAAAATCGTCCCGCAGGAGCCGACTTCACGAAAAATCCTTTTGCGAAGGGCGACTATCTACATAGAGAACTCAAGATCAAGGTAGTGCGCGCCACTTTGAAAGCAGTCCGACATGGAGGTCATCTGTGAGCGGATACTGTTGGGAAAGTTTTGTTAACCAGTTTCAACCTCAACGACCGAAGACGACATGCAATTGAGATATGGCCAGGTGCAACCAATCTTGGAGATTGGTTCAGGGGTTACTAACGGCGTCGTGGCCCAGTGGTCTCTCACCAAGTCGGTTCCCAGCCTGATGGGCCGAGCTTGGGACCCATAGGCCGGTTCCGTCCAGGGACACATGGGCGGCCCATGACACGCTAGAAGAAGACTTTGAAAGCCTTGACGTTCAAGACAAGGACTACATATCAATATAGGACTCCCCTCTACGACATAGTCGACTAGGACTCTTGTAATCCCAGGATCCCTCATCTTATATATGTCGGGGCCGGCCTAGTCAATAGGACACATCTTAGACAACATTACAATCTCTCGGTGTACTTTGTACACACCCCAACATAGTATACAAGAGCATGACGTAGGGTATGATATCCTCCATGAGAGCCCGAACCTAGGTAAACCTTGCCTCTTGTTACCACCGTGCCAAGTCGCCTAGCTAGAATACTCTACGGAGGGATCTATCGGATCTAGCTCCGATAATCACCGCGCGTGGCACCACCACATTGGAGGTGGTGTACACCAACGAGCCCGAGACGTTGAATAACACCATCGCCATGTATGAGAATGGCTCAGGATAAGTACAAGTTCACGGGCCTCGACCTAGAGTACATCCATAGGCCTTCTTTAGAATGACAATGGATCGTTATCATACAACTATCCATGCACGAGCACACTCTCGTCTACTACTACTGCATGGTCAAGAGGCCGTTTCACGTCCTCGCAGATTTTCTGTGGCACAAAGAAAGAACTGCGCTAGCGTGGACATCATGAACGACAAGAGGGCATCAAGCACGAACCCGTCCTTCTTGGCAATAAATGGATCAAGATTCCACATGAGCACTACGCGAACATCTAAAAGCAGTTCTAGATCAAGGGTGGTGAGAAGAGAAACTACATAGGGTGACCTGAGAGCAACCATCATAGACTGCTCATATGACAACATGCGAAATGCATTCCCAAAGGTACTTCACAGTTTCTTGGAATGGAAGCCGCTTCCTGAAAAAACACCTCCATTATGCATCGAAAGACGCTTACGTAAGCTACAAGGTGTACCAAAGAATCCTGACCATGAAGGATGGGTTTCATCACCATCTTAGTCTGAACAACGACGTGCATCTCCAATCAGACCCGAGGGAAGGGTTTCACCCCCGATGCAAGGTGAGCGATGGATGGTCTAGCGGCTGCAAGCGTTGTAAGGGAAACCATAGGGTGGTGAACTGTTGCTACTTTCGTATTCATGTTGAATCACAATGTCAGTTTAGGTTTGTGTTCTAGTGTTTGTATTAGGTCATAATTTGTAGGTAATGCATATTTGCTAATATCAGACAATAAAACATTGCTTGTATTTGTATTAACTTATGCGTGGACAATTAGAAAGGTGTGCTGCCTATGTATCTGAATGTCATATTTATGTAAAACAATTGTGAAATGGCCGGATTACAAAGCTTTTAGATATGTTTTGAGGACTTCCATAATTATTCGAAAGCACTATCACGAGTGGATTTGTACCTTTAGAATTGGTCGCGAAGGCTTACAAGAGTGGTCTAAGCGCTTTGATGAATATTCACTCCTGCTTTCAAAAAATGTCTTATATAGTCCTCTATCTTCTTGATTATGTTCATGTTGTTATTGGAAATATGAGCAATTTACCATATGATCTTATTAACGGAAATACTAGATAAAGCATGACTAATATAGCAGAGATCAAGCAAGGCATGCAATCTGACAGAGAGAAGGTAAATATCATCTGCATATATGAACTAGGACCAAACATATCTAGAGCAGACACTAAGGCAAGAAACTGTGGTAGAACCTCAAACAAAAAAAGTATGAACACATACGGTACAACAACGAAAGCAGTGGCCTTGGGGTCGGTCTCCTTGCCAGCCATGTCGTCGAAGAGGTTGTCGACGTCGGGGAAGAAGTCGTCGTCGGGGAAGTAGTCATTAGAGTCTGGGGCGTCCGTGACGAAGAAGTCAGTAGTCGCGCGGAGCGCTCCCCAAAAACCTTATCACCCTTCTTCCGTATAGGACTCAAAGAGGTGCGTTTTCGGAGGCCTACTGTCCCGATCTGTGGTGCATGCCGCAAGCCGGGATGGGGAAGATCGTAGCCGTAGCACAGTGCTCAGGAACTTGGTGGCGAGAGGAATATGGTCTTCTGATGTATCTCTCTAGAGAGGAGCAACCTCTATTTTATAGGCACAGGAGAAGGAGGCGAATAGGCTGCGTCGGAAGCTGAAGGGAGAGAGGGAGACGAAACGAACAGGCAGCAGCCGAAGGGTGCAACGTTCGTATTCAATATCCACTACAACAAAAACTTTTCATCTTCCGAGTGACCTTTCATATACTAATCGTGCATGGCAAAAATTTAGACATCAGCTCGTTCCCGTAAACCGCGACGCGTCGTGACCAGGCGTGGCGTGGTGAGGCGGGCGGAGGAGAAGGAGCGCGCGTGAATGTCCCTCTTGTTCCCATGCTCATACATGTGGGGAAACACCCTCCCTTATAAAGAGGCCCAACTCCCACCAAACTAGCAATATGGGACTAAACTTTGGTTCCACCTCTTGCCTTACATGAATGGGCTGAGTGGGCCTCTGGGATTTATTAAGAATTTCTAAAATTGTTATTGGGCTGGCCCAAAGTAGACTAAATTCCAGCAGTTGCAGCTATCATGTCTGTTGGAGTTGTGTCAAATATTGTGTACATGGTAGGTTACAATTGGACTTTGAGTTATATTGTGTTAGAATATGAAGTCGTGTCCTAGTAGGACACTTGTATCTTAGTCCTCTCATATAATGTGAGAATAGATACACGATATAACCTATACCAACATAATAACACATGCGCGCAAGGGAGAGCCGGCGGCGCGTGTCGACGCCTGGGTGGTCGATATGCCATATTATGACGGTGTCACGGGGAGGAGCTATGACGCCCCGAGTTCGATGCGCCAGGTGTCTTCCAGTTGTTCGCCGTCATTGCCATGTCATTTGCTTGCGTGTTACATTTTGCCATGTCGTCATGTGCATTGCATCCTCATGTTTCAAAACTTGCATGCGTTCGGGTCTCCCAGTTCTCTCCGTTGTCCGTTTCGGCATCCGACACTCTCTCACGCACCCACCGCACCTTCCAGATCTCGTTTCATGAGCAGGAGAAAAATGTTCACGGAATGGGCCGAGATTTGTCGAGTGGCCTTGGTATATCACCGGTAGACCGCCTGTCAAATTTTGTTCCATTTGGAGGTCGTTTGATGATCCAACGGTTAATCGCCGGACCCCTTTCTCTTTGCAGCCCAGCACCCCTCCACAACAGCCCGCTAGCCCATCTCAAACCCCTCCATGCTCTTCGTCGTTGGATCACAATCGTGTGGGCAAAAACCGCACCTTAATAGCCCTCTCTAGCTCCCTCTACCTATAAATAGGCCCTTCCCGTCCAAAAACCAGATCAAACCCTAGTCTTCTTCCTCCTCGCGCCGCCGGACATGTCCACCCGCGTCGGACATGTCCGCCACCGCCGCCTCGGCCACTCGTGCTCCGCCACGTCGCCGCGGCCAGCGCCCCACTTCGCCGCGGCCCTGCGGGCCCAGATCGGGCCCGCCTGAGCCCGTCCGCCGCCCGAGCCTCCCTGGCTCCCCCACGCCCGTGCGGCTTGCCCGAGGCGCCGCCGCTCGCCTTCGCCGCCGCATTGCCTCCCACCTCGCTCGCCGGCGTGCCCTGCCGCCTGTAGCACACCAGCCACAATCGCCGCCAGCCGCGCCGCTGACCGCGCGCCCCACCTCCAGCCCGCGACCTGCGCCTCCCCGGTCTCCATCCACCACCGCCGTGCTCGGATCCGGCACCTGCCGGCCGGATCTGGCCGTCCCCGCCTCCGTCCTCCCGTCCCGTCGCCGGAACGGACCGCCGCCGCCGCCATGCCCCTGCTCGGGGATGAGCAGAGGAGCTGCTCGTCCGCCCGCATTGCGCTCGTGTGGGCCCCCCTCCGGCTCGGCCAGCCACCCGCGGCCCAGCCTGGTTCCCCCGTCTGCCCCGGCCTGTCTCCTCCTCAATTGGGCCAAGCCCACGTGGTGAGCCGCCCACTATTCCCCGCCCTGTGCACCACTTAGTTATTTTGCGTGTAGCACCACCAGTGTCATGCTACAGCGACCTCACCCTAATGGTGCCATGTCATCATGTTTAACTAAGCCAAATTGCCACTTGATAAAAATCAAAGCCATTTTATATATAAATTATTTTCCAAATAAAATATTCTACAAACTTAAAAAACTAAAATGTACGAGATGTTGCAAGTATTCACTAAGTAATTGTCGTGTAGAAACTAGCATCTTTTGAATTTTTAAAATGCCCTTAACCTATTTAAAATAGGGCTAGCAGCATTAAATATATGCACATAAATTCAAAACTGAATTTGAACAGCTCCTTTTGGCCCCAAACTTTTTGTGCCAGACTAGAAAGTAGCCAAGTATTTTTGTGTTAAATATCGCATCTAACAAAGATCAAATGGTGACCAAATTAATTGCAAAGAAATAGCTTTTTAAATTACAGATAAATTAAAGAGAAAAGCACATACTGTGCACCTAAAGCCTAGTGCTACAGTGTGAAGCCCAACACTTCACTGTATCAGGCCCAGCCCACCTGGCCGGCCTTTTCCCCTACCTCTGGACAGAGGCAGAGGCCATGGCACCGAGCACGCGCGCACGCCGTCCAGGCCATAGATGACCACCCGTCGACCATCCACCGGTGCCCCGATATGGATAAGCACACCCCTGACCCCCTTGACAAACCCTAGCCCTCATTTCCCCCTCGTCCGCTCGCTCTTGTCAAAATAGTCATCGCACGAACGGTGCTTGCCATGGTTGTGGTGGTTGTCGTGCCCACTGGCCTCCCTGGTGCCCGGGAGGATGCCCAGGAGCTTCCTCGTCGTCCACTACTTCGCCTACGTGCCTTGAATTGAGTCGGACCACGCCGTACGCTCGCCATCGCCGGTCTTCTTCGCCACGACCGTCGCAACTCGTTATCGGGCTCGACATATCCGGCCACCCCCGCACTCCCTAACCTCGTCCATGAGCTCCACGATGAGCTTCTCCGCCGATTCCCCTCTTCCCCAACCTCGATTCGGTCGCCGTTTGCCGTCCCCGAGCACATCCGAGCTCGTGTGTACGCATACATACGTGTGTGCGTGAGCTGCTGCTGCTTAACAGCCATCTGTTGTTGCTGCGTACTGCTGCCACCGCGCGCCCGCCTTGACCTTGCCTCCGCGTGCTGCTGCTCGCCGGCCATCGCCTACTGCCGCCCGCAGCCTAAAGCTGCCCCTGTTGCTGCCTTCTGCTTCTGCCGTTGCTTAGCTGCTTAGCTTCTGTCGCTGCTGCTATTGCTTAGTTTTTGCCGCTGCTATGCGCTACTTTGCTGCTGCTAATGGCCATGGTGGACATGCTGTGTGCGTGGGTGTGCACAGCCACACTGGCCGGCCGTGCAAATTAGATTAGGACTAATTGGTAGTACTAGTTTGGTTAGTTGCTACACTATGACGCATGGACCCCATTTGATTAAGTTAATTTTTGTATTAGATTAGATATAACCTTAAGATAGGTGGGCCACCCTCTAATAAGCCTAATTAGAAATTAACTAAACACTGTTAAAATATTACAGGGTATGACAACCGGGTCCCACAGGACCTTTGACCGGTCAACCGTGGACCAGTCAACTGCTTGGTCAGCAGTTGACTAGACCCACTGGTCAGCCTCACTGGTGCACCTCTGGTGCACTGCACCGGGTGCACCCAGTTTTTAACTGCTGATTTTCGAAATTAAAAACAAATAAGAAAATTTAGAAAAATTATTTAAAACTTTGAAAAATTATAGAAAATAATCTGTAACTCGAATGAAAATGTTTTCTACATGAAAGTTGCTCAGAACGACGAGACGAATTTGAATACGCGGTCTGTTCGTCCGCTGCACGTCTCTAGCATAGCGAACACGCAACTTTCCCCCTCTGATTTATCTGTTCGAAAACGCGAAACACCGGAGATATTTTCCCGGATGTTTCCCCCCTTTCACCGGTACCACCTCATACCGCGTTAGGGCACCCCTAGCACCGCTACTTGTCATGTCATGCATCGCTATGCATCTGTTTGCTTAATATTTATTGTTTCTTCCCCTCTTCTCTCGCTAGACACCGAGACTGACGCCGCTGCTACCCAGTATGACTACGGTGTTGACGACCACTCTCTCTTGCCAGAGCAACCAGGCAAGCCCCCCCTTGATCACGAGATATCGCATACTCTTCTCTATACTGCTTGCATTAGAGTAGTGTAGCATGTTACTGCTTTCCGTTAATCCTATTCTGATGCATAGCCTGTCATTGTTGCTGCAGCTGTTGATACCTTACATGCAATCCTAAATGCTTAGTATAGGTTGCTAGTACTACATCAGTGCCCCTACATTCTAGTTCGTCTGCCATGCTATACTATAGGGCCTTGATCACTTGGAAGGTGATCACAGGTATATACATACATATATACATACTATACAGGTGGTGACTAAAGTCGGGTCGGCTCGTTGAGTACCCGCAAGTGATTCCGATGTTGGGGGATGAAGGGGCAGGTGGTTCCACCCAGGTAGTGGTGGGCCTAGGTTCCCGACGGCCCCGACTGTTACTTTGAGGCGGAGCGAGAGGGCAGGCGGAGACCACCTAGGTGAGAGGTGGGCCTGGCCCTGGTCGGCGTTCGTGGTTACTTCAAAATAACACGCTTAACGAGATCTAGGTATTTGATCTGAGTCTAGCTACTGGCCTATACGCACTAACCAACTACGCGGGAACAGTTATGGGCACTCAACGTCGTGGTATCAGCCGAAGCCTTCGTGACATCAGCGACTAAGCGGCGCGCGCCGGGTTGGACCGCGTAACACAACTTCCTTTGTAATGGAGGTTGCTAGGTCTGCTCTCCGGCCGCCCTCGCAACATGCAGGTGTGCAATGGGCGATGGGCCCAGACCCCTGCGCCATAGGATTTAGACCGGCGTGCTGACCTCTCTATTGTGCCTAGGTAGGGCTGTGACGTGTTGATCTTCCGAGGCCGGGCATAACCCAGGAAAGTGTGTCCGGACAAAGGGGATCGAGCGTGTTGGGAAATGTGGTGCACCCCTGCAGGGAAGTTAAACTATTCGAATAGCCGTGATCTTCGATAACAGGACGACTTGGAGTTGTACCTTGACCTTATGCCAACTAGAACCGGATACTTAATAAAACACACCCTTCCAAGTGCCAGATAAAACCCGGTGATCGCTCTCTAACAGGGTGACGAGGGGAGGATCGCCGGATAGGTTTATGCTACACGATGCTACTTGGTGAACTTACCTTTTGCTCTCTTCTACATGTTGCAAGATGGAGGTGGCCAGAAGCGTAGTCTTCGATAGGACTAGCTATCCCCCTCTTACTCCGGCATTCTGCAGTCCAGTCCACATATGATACCCTTATTCTATTTGATACCAATGCATACATATGTAGTGTAGCTCCTTGCTTGCGAGTACTTTGGATGAGTACTCACGGTTGATTTGCTCCCCCCTTTTCCCCTTTCTATACCTGATTGTTGCGACCAGACGTTGGAATCCAAGAGCCAAACACCGTCAATGACGACTCCTACTACACTGAAGGTGCCTACTACTACGTGCAGCCCGTTGACGACGACAAGGAGTAGTTTAGGAGGATCTCAGGCAGGAGGCCTGCACCTCATTCAATCTGTATACCAGTTTGTGCTAGCCTTCTTAAGGCAAACTTGTTTAATTATGTCTGTACTCAGATATTGTTGCTTCCGCTGACTCGTCTATGATCGAGCTCTTGTATTCGAGCCCTCGAGGCCCCTGGCTTGTAATATGATGCTTGTATGACTTATTTTATTTGTAGAGTTGTGTTGTGATATCTTTCCGTGAGTCCCTGATCTTGATCGTACACGTTTGCGTGTATGATTAGTGTACGATTGAATCGGGGGCGTCACAAGTTGGTATCAGAGCCGACTGCCTGTAGGAACCCCCCTTCCATACTCCTTGGCCAAAGTCGAGTATAGACATTGCAAAACTTTTACTCACATGGCTGTGTGGCTTACGGGCCCACGTCGCCATTGGGTGGTATTAGGATCTTTTACTCCTTGATCTTTACTCTAGTATTCTGATCTCTCTTCTATTTGGGTTAAAAGATTTTGCTAACTCTAACTCTAGGTTCTCGTAATTACTTCCTTCCGGAGAGCCCCTTATTACAGATGATCGCCTGCTACACCAGAAGATTCAGAAGATACTCTCCGATGTTATCCCTTGAATTTGTGCTCATTGCGTTTGCAATTCCCTTCCACCGTCAACCCCTATAGATAACTACATGCACTTGCCATTCTTACCTTAGTCCCTAGTTGCTCTTGTTATTACAAGATATCGAATTACTCGTTGTCCGAGAATCCTTATACTGCCTTGCAGTTCCTTGTCACCTGAATACACCTACAAATTAATCCTCACACACACCGAGGATTTGTTTCTCCCTAGTTGTTCATGTGTTTCACCGAAGTCTTCGAAATACTATTTGATCTTCCGAAAATCCTCAGCAGCTAATTGCTCTTGAAATTCTTACTTGCCTGCATTATGGTTAATCCCATAAGTATAGTAATCTTATTGGCATCCTTTGTCACTATCATCTTGAGAATATCGATTCAATAAATTAAGAATGCTCGCAATCCTCAACCAAATCCTAGAATTCATCCTTCCGGCTCAGATGCCTTTTCACACATAAGCTGGATCTCGACCAAACAAATTGCCATCGATTGTACCCCTAAGGCTATTTAACTTATCCATCCCTAATCAGAGCATTGCTTCTGATTCCTTGTCTTGGAATTCATAATTCCTTTGCATTTGAGCTTTGAGTTAATCATTTGTTTCTATAATCTGATCTCCTTGCATTATTTCTTCCTCTGGTTGAGTACCGATACTCACATCAGATCCCTTATGGACCACCAGATCCTTTTGTTGGATTTTGTCCGACACCATCCTTCATATTCATTGAACTTGTGAGCCTTTCATCGGATACATAATGCCTTTGGTAAATTGTATCCCCTGCTTTTGTCAACCATGCTCTGCTCCCGAGCTTGAGTTATTCGCTCCTGAAGTTGGTGGTATGTGTTCATAAGATGCCCCGATGGGTTAAACCTATGACTTCCTTACTCTATGTGAACCCGAAAGATTTCACGGGTCATAATTATCTAGTATTGCACCAGGTAAAACTTTCGACAACTAATGTCATTTTCGAAAAGCGAGAGGTGAATGGAAGGTTATACATTGAAGAAGTGGGAGTCGACCTTGAACTTTGTGTTCATGCCCCTGGACACGATGTATATCCTATCATGGAAGCTTCTTGTAATAATAACTATTCCCTTGATATAATATCATTTGGTATCTGTAAATTGAGCCTTTGCAATCGTGGTCCCGACCATGATTGTTCTCCTTTGATTCCATTTCTCAGACAAGATGAAGTACTTGTCTTCTGCAGATCATTTAACGTGTTCACCCTCTACTCTGTCCTACCGTCGAGTATTACACTCTGGTATCTTGAGAATATCATGGAACTACATAACTTCTTATGGGTTCTTCATCAACTGTTATTTCCCACCGATTCCAATTTTCCTGGGTTCTGGGTTGTCGTCAACCGAGAACACCGAATTGTGAATCGAGTTCGCACTCCGATTCGATGACTCTAAGTAATTTTCATTGCTTACAAGTTTAATAATCCTTCAAGTCATCCCAAGCCTTATCGGCTATATCATTATCGTACTAAATTTTAACTATGCTACCCGGTCCTTCTCCCCGGAGCACAATTTTCGACGATGAGCTAAGCTTACGTCGATCTTCCTCATCATGCCATTTCGCCTTGAACAATGAACTTGGTTTGGAGTTTGTGTCATATCTTTGGTTACAATAACCTTTCGCTTCACCATTCATTTGACTCGATGTCATCACCGATCGATTACGTCTTGAAATCTCTCGACAAATGTGTCATGATCATCATCAACATTCTGAGCTCTTCCAAGATAACTATTGAATTTTTGATGAGAAATACCACCCTTGCCCCTCGACGATCTGTGTTATCATCGACAACATTATTGCCTCCCCTCCGGCACGAAATTGATATTGTTATGGAGCCACTTGCTATCCAGTTTGTGTTATGTTCTATCTTGAAGTATTATTGTCCTTATGTCAAGGATGTTGCAAGGATTGCTCCACCTCTTAATAGTACTTGGTATAGTGATACTTCTCACAAGTACCATTCTTTCTTGGTCCCCGTATTGACTAACCGAGAATACCAACAAGTGAACGGTGCTGTTTGGATTCTGCCCTTCTAGCAACCCTATTGATATGAAGTTAATGGTCGATAGTTTCATTCTAAGTCTTTTGGTTATTGAATCACCATTCCAACATTGATCATGCTACCTAAGCCCATATTTCGGGTGCACCTTTTCAACCAATGTTTAATTGTGTATGTTTTCCTCAAACATACATCATTATATCAGTTGATCTGACAAGTGTTACCTCCTTGTTCACATAATTATGGAAATCCATCTTTGGTTAGGCTCGATGAATTGTCGCTGACTCCATCAACCACATCCTCATTTTCTCCTTGGTTAATGATAAAATTTTGTTTTGGAACCTGCTTCTATAGTTCATTTCCCGAGAATGTTACATTGTCATCTCGTCAATTTGTGTTGCACCTTTTCTTCTCAGACATCCTGACTCTGAGGTATCCTGACACCAATCCGATCAGCTTCTCAGTGAGATATGATGGTTGGGACATATTTCCAAGAGTTATAACATTGGTCCTTATATATCGGTAAGGTGATGTCATGCCTATCACACCTGGCCGGAGGACTGTTGTTATAGTTTCCTGTTTAGCAAGGTTAACCATTCTTCCATGAGGAAATTGTAAGGCTTATTCTATAAGTTGTTCCTGATGAATCCTTTTCGTATCCAAGTCCGACCTTTGCTTGAAGACCATGTTAATGATATCTCGAAGCATGTCTGTGGTACTCCAATTTTCAACAAAGAACATTTGAAGCCCAATGCTAAATGTTTCTTGCTCATTATCCAAACACCGCTGTATGGGTAATGACATGAAGTCTATCTCCCCTTACCTAAAGAGTTTTCTACATTATATCCCATCATGGATATCATGCTTTGCTTGCCCTTGGGAAGGATATACGCCTGAAATATGTGTTTAAACACATTTTCCTTTCCATTATTTTGTTTAATATTTCTTGTGATCTATATGATCTAAGAAGTAATAATTCACTGCTTATGTAAACACCTTGGTGTACTACTCTGTCAATAAGACCTTGTTACTATTGTTGCTGACATTCCGGTAGCCACCGATGGACGAGAACCTTGCTTATTGGTCTGCCTCGTTCAATGAGCAGGAAAATGGTTCTCCTTGTCCCTCGCCCTTGGTACCGATGTTGTCACCGACATAACTGTCACGCTATCCTCTGACATGCCTTGCTTACATGATCGTGCAAGAGGTCAGCGCCATTTCTACCTTTAACCCACATGGTGGGCCCATAACCCACAGATCCACAGGATCGAAACCTGACTCTCTTGTACAACCTTGATTCTAAAATATTCTTTACACTTGGCTTCGTATGTAATTCATGAGCTAACTTCCTCACCATGTTTCATTCCGGTATCAGAGGCAACATTATTCTTCAATGCTCTGAACCCCTTCATCACTTGTTTTAGGCATCAACTGGATGCGTACCTGGTTGAAACTTGTTGGACCACCTTATAGCACTCTTGGTACATTTCCTGGTGCTTCTAAAATCTCCTTCCTTGAGATAACTACCGGATGCCGGTCCTTTCAGACATCCGTCCTTATAGCTTTCCACTTATACCCCATTTGTAAATACGATAGAGTTCCCGAAGAAAGGATAACGACTTCATCATGATGGCTTGAAGCGGAGAAATGAAGACATCAACGTAAAGGATCGACCTCTTCGAGAAGAGCAACCAAGACCGACAAGATTCATTAGAATTTTGTAACCAGATCTTTCCTCCTTATTTCACGTCTTAAATCTCGGGACGAGATTTCTTGTAGTGAAGGAGAATTGTAGCAACCCAGTGTCATGCTACAGCGACCTCACCCTAATGGTGCCATGTCATCATGTTTAACTAAGCCAAATTGCCACTTGATAAAAATCAAAGCCATTTTCATATATAAATTATTTTCCAAATAAAATATTCTACAAACTGAAAAAACTAAAATGTTCGAGATGTTGCAAGTATTTACTAAGTAATTGTTGTGTAGAAACCAGCATCTTTTGAATTTTTAAAATGCCCTTAACCTATTTAAAATAGGACTAGCGGCATTAAATATATGCACATAAATTCAAAACTGAATTTGAACAGCTCCTTTTGGCCCCAAACTTTTTGTGCTAGACTAGAAAGTAGCCAAGTATTTTTGTGTTAAATATCACATCTAACAAAGATCAAATGGTGACCAAATTAATTGCAAAGCAATAGCTTTTTAAATTACAGATAGATTAAAGAGAAAAGCACACAATGTGCACCTAAAGCCTAGTGCTACAGTGTGAAGCCCAACACTTAACTGTATCAGGCCCAGCCCACCTGGCCGGCCTTTTCCCCTACCTCTGGACAGAGGCAGAGGCCATGGCACCGAGCACGCGCGCACGCCGTCCAGGCCATAGATGACCACCTGTCGACCATCCACCGGTGCCCCGATATGGATAAGCACACCCCTGACCCCCTTGACAAACCCTAGCCCTCATTTTCCCCTCGTCCGCTCGCTCTTGTCAAAATAGTCATCGCACGAACGGTGCTTGCCATGGTTGCGGTGGTCGTCGCGCCCACTGGCCTCCCCGGTGCCCGGGAGGATACCCAGGAGCTTCCTCATCGTCCACTACTTTGCCTACGTGCCTTGAATTGAGTCGGACCGCGCCGTACGCTCGCCATCGCCGGTCTTCTTCGCCACGACCGTCGCAACTCGTCATCGGGCTCGACATATCCGGCCACCCCCGCACTCCCTAACCTCGTCCATGAGCTCCACGGTGAGCTTCTCCGCCGATTCCCCTCTTCCCCAACCTCGATTCGGTTGCCGTTTGCCGTCCCTGGGCACATCCGAGCTCGCGTGTACGCGTACATACGTGTGTGCGTGAGCTGCTGCTGCTTAACAGCCATCTGTTGCTGCTGCGTACTGCTGCCACCGCGCGCCCGCCTTGACCTTGCCTCCGCGTGCCGCTACTCGCCGGCCATCGCCTAATGCCGCCCCTACTGCCGCCCACGGCCTAGCGCTGCCCCTGTTGCTGCCTTCTGCTTCTGTCGTTGCTTACCTGCTTAGCTTCTGCCGCTGCTGCTATTGCTTAGTTTTTGCCGCTGCTATGCGCTACTTTACTTTGCTGCTGCTAATGGCCAGGGCGGCCATGCTGTGTGCGTGGGTGTGCACAGCCACACTGGCCGGCCGTGCAAATTAGATTAGGACTAATTGGTAGTACTAGTTAGGTTAGTTGCTACACTATGACGCATGGACCCCATTTCATTAAGTTAATTTTTGTATTAGATTAGATATAACCTTAAGATAGGTGGGCCACCCTCTAATAAGCCTAATTAGAAATTAACTAAACACTGTTAAAATATTACAGGGTATGACAACCGGGTCCCACAGGACCTTTGACCGGTCAACCGTGGACCAGTCAACTGCTTGGTCAGCAGTTGACTAGACCCACTGGTCAGCCTCACTGGTGCACCTCTGGTGCACTGCACCGGGTGCACCCAGTTTTTAACTGCTGATTTTCGAAATTAAAAACAAATAAGAAAATTTAGAAAATTATTTAAAACTTTGAAAAATCATAGAAAATAAACTGTAGCTCGGATGAAAATGTTTTCTACATGAAAGTTCCTCAGAACGACGAGACGAATTTAAATACGCAGTCCGTTCGTCCTTTGCACGTCTTTAACATAGCGAACACGCAACTTTCCCCCTCTGATTCATCTGTTCGAAAACGCGAAACACCGGGGATATTTTCCCGGATGTTTTCCCCATTTCACCGGTACCACCTCATACCGCGTTAGGGCACCCCTAGCACCGCTACTTGTCATGTCATGCATCGCTATGCATCTGTTTGCTTAATATTTATTGTTTCTTCCCCCTCTTTTCTGGCTAGACACCGAGACCGACGCCGCTGCTACCCAGTACGACTACGATGTTGACGACCCCTCTCTCTTGCCAGAGCAACCAGGCAAGCCCCCCCTTGATCACCAGATATCGCCTACTCTTCTCTATACTGCTTGCATTAGAGTAGTGTAGCATGTTACTGCTTTCCGTTAATCCTATTCTGATGCATAGCCTATCATTGTTGCTGCAGCTGTTGATACCTTACCTGCAATCCTAAATGCTTAGTATAGGTTGCTAGTACTACATCAGCGGCCCTACATTCTAGTCCGTCTGCCATGCTATACTATCGGGCCGTGATCACTCGGAAGGTGATCACGGGTATATACATACATATATACATACTATATATGTGGTGACTAAAGTCGGGTCGGCTCATTGAGTACCCGCAAGTGATTCCGATGTTGGGGGATGAAGGGGCAGGTGGTTCCACCCAGGTAGTGGTGGGCCTAGGTTCCCGACGGCCCCCGACTGTTACTTTGAGGCGGAGCGACAGGGCAGGCGGAGACCACCTAGGTGAGAGGTGGGCCCGACCCAGGTCGGTGTTCACGGTTACTTCAAAATAACACGCTTAACGAGATCTGGGTATTTGATCTGAGTCTAGCTACTGGCCTATACACACTAACCAACTACGCGGGAACAGTTATGGGCACTTGATGTCGTGGTATCAGCCGAAGCCTTCGTGACGTCAGTGACTGATCGGCGCGCGCCGGGCTGGACCACGTAACGCAGCTTCCTTTGTAATGGAGGTTGCTAGGTCTGCTCTCCGGCCGCCCTCGCAACGTGCAGGTGTGCAATGGGCGATGGGACCAGACCCCTGCGCCATATGATTTAGACCGGCGTCCTGACCTCTCTGCTGTGCCTAGGTAGGGCTGCGACGTGTTGATCTTCCGAGGCCGGGCATGACCCAGGAAAGTGTGTTCGGACAAAGGGGATCGAGCGTGTTGGGAAATGTGGTGCACCCCTGCAGGGAAGTTAAACTATTCGAATAGCCGTGATCTTCGGTAACAGGACGACTTGGAGTTGTACCTTGACCTTATGACAACTAGAACCGGATACTTAATAAAACACACCCTTCCAAGTGCCAGATACAACCCGGTGATCACTCTCTAACAGGGCGATGAGGGGAGGATCGCCGGATAGGTTTATGCTACACAATGCTAGTTGGTGAACTTACCTTCTGCTCTCTTCTACATGCTGCAAGATGGAGGTGGCCAGAAGCGTAGTCTTCGATAGGATTAGCTATCCCCCTCTTATTCCGGCATTCTGCAGTTCAGTCCACATATGATACCCTTATTCCATTTGATACCAATGCATACATATGTAGTGTAGCTCCTTGCTTGCGAGTACTTTGGATGAGTACTCACGGTTGCTTTGCTCCCCCTTTTCCCCTTTCTATACCCGGTTGTTGCGACCAGACGTTGGAGTCCAGGAGCCAAATGCCACCGTCAACGGCGACTCCTACTACACTGGAGGTGCCTACTACTACGTGCAGCCCGCTGACGACAACCAGGAGTAGTTTAGGAGGATCCCAGGCAGGAGGCCTGCGCCTCTTTCGATCTGTATCCCAGTTTGTGCTAGCCTTCTTAAGGAAAACTTGTTTAATTATGTCTGTACTCAGATATTTTTGCTTCCGCTGACTCGTCTATGATCGAGCTCTTGTATTCGAGCCCTCGAGGCCCCTGGCTTGTAATATGATGCTTGTATGACTTATTTTATTTGTAGAGTTGTGTTGTGATATCTTCCCATGAGTCCCTGATCTTGATTGTACTCGTTTGCGTGTATGATTAGTGTACGATTGAATCGGGGGCATCACATTGCGCTCGGTTGTTTTTTCAGAAAATGGCCAAGTCCCTAGAATTCCAACATCATGTTGCATTATTGGGAGTGGTGTAACTTTATGCATATTGCTCCATTTTGCACGCATAATATGTCAAATTGTTCATCTTTGAGTGCTCTACATGTTGGTATAGTTTGCATGCATTTTACTGTTGATATTGATGCCTTAATCCTTGTTGCAAAAGTGCTAAATGTTATAGCCTGCTGAAGATTGTCATAACTTGCTGATTTGTCTTTTATAGCATTTTGTGTGTTTATCTTTTGTGCATCATATCTACATGTTTTAGGAGCATGTTCATGCCATATTTACAGTGGTGCAATCCATGTATTTTTATGTGCCCTGTGTGACTAGCACAAGCATGCAAATTAGGGTACTTGATGTTGCTGATTTCCATGACTTGGTGTTTTCTGCCAAGTCTGAGTCGGCTACATTATGTTGCCATGTTAACTTGATGCTACCATAAATTCCATGCATAATCTGGAGATGCCTAGTTGACATGTTTTGATGTCCATGTTATGCTCTATCATGCCATGCCATCTGATGCCTCATATATGTCCTGTAGCATATGTTTTCATTGCCATGAACATGCCTAAATGATGTTCCAGTTTTCTGTTAACTTCATGATGCCATGTTGTGAGCTTGTTATTAATCAATCTATGCCTCTTTTGGAGATGCTCCAATTACATGAATTGAAGTATACTATGAGTACTTTGTCCACATGCCAATTTTGATAATTTTGGACTTCATATGACCTCTGTTCCAAGCTTGCAAACATGCTATGATGAAGTTGCTGTTTAAACTTGCTGAAACTGTTACAACATTCAAATTTGACTTGATGGTCCCCACTAGTCCATGAGCCATATGTGATGATGACATGTACCTAGGGTAGGGTCATAGGCCTGACCTAGATGTCTTACCCAAGGACACTGCCCTAGTGAAAGCGCAATCATGCCCTTACATCATGTTTTGATGTTGATGACAATATACATGTAGGGGACTAACAATGGTTGTCAAGTAAGTTTCAGGCGTTAGTCCCGGTTCATCGAAGTGTGTGGATCAAGAGCATACAAAGTGATTTTACTCAAGGATGAAGCATAAAAATTGATTTCATATTTGTTTTCTTGAGTATAGGATCCCGCACTATTAAGAGAGGGATCGATAGGGTTAGTTAAAGGCTTGCTCTTGTCACAAACCTCCTTGCCATACATGCACATGATAAAACCTTCAGGTTTCTGCCTCTTGGCTGCCGGATGTCCGGGCCTCACGCCGGATATCCGGCCTACCTGCCGGATATCCGGGCCTAGCCATCCAGAGAGCACTTTTGTGCTGTGCTGCACGCCGGATGTCCGGGTTATACCCCGGATGTCCGGGCCTTCCTGATTCACTGGATGTCCGGGCCCCATCCCAGATGTCCGGCCTCTACTACTCGTGGAACAGCTGAGGTTCTGTAACCTTTTAGTGATCGCGCCGGATGTCCGGCCATCTGCCGAATATCCGGGCCCTCCTGATATGCTGGATGTCCGGGCTTGGCCCCCGGATGTCCAGCCCCTCTGTTTTCTGTTCTGTTTTGTTCCTGTTCCTCGTACATTGCCAGGCCGGATGTCCGGCCCCTTGCCCGGATGTCTGGCCTGCTCATTCACTTACACTACAACGACCATATTTGTGCTCACACAATATATGGCCCTTTTCCCCCACAGGATAAGGTTGACCATTCACTTTGAACAAACCCTAGAACACATTTCACCCTCTCTCTCACTTCTCCACACCAAATCTTAGATCCTCAGGGGATTTTAGAGCATTTGAGAGGAGTTGTCCGATCAAGTGATAGATCCACTCCTTCCCCTTCTTTGCACCAAAGGAATTCGTGATTTGAGCAAGTATTGAGCTTTTCCCCATCGTTCTTGTTACTCTTGGAGGTTGGAGACTCCTAGGCGGTAGGAGTCTTTCGGAGAGGAATCAACCCTTGTGATTACCCCTGGAAAAGTTTGTGAGGGTTTGGAGACCACCCCAAGGTCTACCACTAGTGGTTGAGAAACACCTCCATGGTGTTGTCTCAAAGGGAGAATAGGGCGATCCTTCATGGCGTTGGTGTGCCTTCATGGTAACACCCACCTCTCTAACAGTGACGTGGCTTCCCTCTAAGGAAGTGAACATCGGCATACATCCTTGTCTCCTGGAGTTGTGATTATCCCTAACCCCAACTCTCTACTTGTGGTTACTTGTCTCTTAGCTCTTACTCATTTCATATTGCTCTTACTTACTTACATACTTGTGTTACTTGTTATCTTGCTTAGTCCTTAGTATCACACTTGCAATTGTTAGGCTCACTCTTATATTTCGCATTATTGCCTAAAATTGCTAAGTAACAATTAAAATTTGTTATTGTACCTATTCACCCCCCTCTAGGTCCATCTCGATCCTTTCAATTGGCACCAGAGCCTCGTGCTCTATTCTTGTGGCTTAACCGCCCTAGAGCGAGATGAACCCCGATGGGACTCCCCTTGTTACAGATCCGAAGGATAAAGGCGAGGCTTCTTAAGAAGTCAAGTCCTTTACTTCAGAGGATCTGGAACGGGCCCTTGCTAGGCAAAATAGGAGCATGATGCTTCTCTTGAGGCCTTGGTCCAAATGAGACTAGCCACGTTGTCCACGATGCTTGCACCACTTTCTGGTGGTGCGGCTTCGAGGCCAACTGTGCCTACTCCGTCACTGGGTCAACAACCTCCTAACAATGATCACCCCAGTGTTCCTTGGCTTTATGCAAGACCCCAAGTTGAGAAACCAAAATATAACCCTCAAGGCAAACCTCCTTTACTTGATGCCACTTCCGATTTTGCCTTGTGGAGAGTTTCTATGCAGGATCATCTTCGATATGGAAACGATGAGATGCTGGAGATCTTGGAGTATGGTTACCATGTGGTTGATCCAAAGAATCCTACACCAAGAGAAATTCATGACAAGAATCTCAATGACACTGCAACCATGTGTATAAGGAGAGGTATGGTTGAAAAGCAAAGGAGACCGTTCATACACATCACAAGTGCCAAGGAACTATGGGAAAGTATTATAAGATCCAAGACCGGTACCTCCACCCTCCGGAGTGCTCAATATGAAATTGCCAAGGGGCAATTGCAAAACTTTTGTATGGAGAAAGGTGAAACTCCCAATCAACTCCTTGAGCGTCTCATGACTCTCACCACTGACATTGAGTCGTGTGAGTGTGACAAGACACAAGATGGATTTAACATGACTAAGCGATTTATTGTGGACAAGTTGCTTCATGCTCTTGCCCCATATCACCACCAAATGGTGTGGGACATAAGACAACACCATTCCTTCAAGGAAATGACTACAAATGACATCATATCCACCTTCCAACTATTTGAAGAGTCGAAGGCAAATGCTACAAAACATCTTGCCATGCATGGTACTCCAACATCAAAGATCAATCTTGCATTGAAGGCCAAGCATGTATGTGAAGATGAGCAAATTGAAGAAGAAGAAGAAGATGAAGATGGTGATGAGGTTGAATCTGATGAGGGCCCTTCATATGAAGACATGGCTCTCTTTGTCAAGAAGTTTAGTGCAGGAAAATTCAAAGGAAGATTCCATAAGAAGAAAGTGAGAAAATGCTATAACTGTGAAGAAACCAATCACTTCTCCAACGAGTGTCCTTATGATAAGAGAGAAGATAAACCAAGGTCCGAAGACCTTTCCCAAGAAGAAGTTGCCAAATCCTTTGAACTCCAAGCTCAAGAAGAGAGATGGGAAAGCAATGGTTTCTCAAGAAGAATCCGATCCGGATGATGTTAGTGGTGTTGCCGGAGTTGCTCAATATTCTCAAAACACGTTGAGGCTAGTCAACAAGAGTGGTGATGTTGTTACCTACAACTATATGAAGGACTACAAGGGCAATGCTCACAAGTGCCTAATGGCAAAGGCCGTGGTAGAAGATGGAGAGGACCAAAGCTCTCTCGACAAGGTCAAGGTAACTCCATGATCAAATCCTCCTCTTTTCACTCCTCCTACTCCTAGTAATGAGTATCTTGATGTGGAGGATAGTCATGAGGATGATGATATAGATGATCCCATGCTTGCTAAAATAAATAAGTTCATGTTCTCCCTCAAAGGAAAGAAGATCACTATGTTTCGTATGCTTATGGAGATGGTGAGTAAGCACACCATCACCATTAAAGAACTTGAAACCCTCATCACCGAGGAAAAGGAAAAATATGAAATCCTTGAGCGGAAAGTCCAATATGAGGAAGCAAGAAATGATGAACTATGCTTGAAAATTGGTACAAACATTGATGGTCATACTAAAGATCTTGCCTCCTTGAAAAAGGCTATTGACTCTTGCGAAGAGTTGATGAATGATAAAAGTAAGCTTGTGAAGTCTAATGCTTCTCTCTCTAAGGATTGTGAGCTCCTATCCATGTCCCTCAAGACTAAGGAAGAAGATCTCACCCTTCTTACCAAGAGTTTTGAGACTCTCAAGCTTACTTATCTTGAAACTCTAGCCAAGGCTTACTCTTCTCCTATTATCAATGTTGATGCTTGTACTACTAACTCTAGTAGTGATTTAGCATCTATTCTTGAGGAGAATCACTTTATTAAGCGTCAAATCGAGAAAGGCCTCATGACATGTGCTCAAGGGCAAAAGAACCTTAATGAGGTATTGAGCCAATACAATGAGGTGTTTGCCAAAGAGGGACTCGGGTTTTGACCCAAGCACAGGCAAGAAGAAGATGTCCTCTCAAAAGTGCACCACTCCTCTAAAAGAAACTTCTGTAAGAGAAGGGCACAAGGAGAAAGTTAAGGTTGTTAGTGGGAAGGCCACAAGGGGCATGCCCACTCTCAACAAGCCAAAAGAGTTCATGCCTCCATCCTATGTACTTCGTAAGACTAAGGATGGAGAGGTTTATGCAAGATTTGTTGGTCCTCGAAATTCATTCTGGTTTTATGCTATTTGGGTCCCTAAGACCCTTATGACTAACCTGAGAGGTCCCATTGCAAAATGGGTGCCTCTAACCAAGTCATAATTGTGTGTAGGTTGCTTTCTCCGGTGGAGTAAAATGGGTGATTGACAGTGGATGCACAAATCATATGACCGGAGATAGCAAATTGCTCTACGATTTCATGGAAGCTATTCAACCATTTATGAGCATTATGTTTGGTGGAGGATCAAAATGACAGGTACTCGGGTTGGGCAAGGTGGCTATCACAAATGACATTTCTCTAGCAAATGTCATGCTTGTCCAATCCCTTAAATACCATTTGCTTTTTGTTCGCCAATTGACTTCTGTTGGTTATGATACACTCTTTGGACTAATGGATGTGAAAGTCTTTAAGAGAGATACTCTCGAAGTGGCCTTTGTTGGAAAGTTGGATGGCAACCTTTACACGGTTGATTTATCGAAAGAGAGCACATTCCATGCAACTTGTCTAATGGCCAAGGCCGACAAGGGGTGGCTATGGCATCACCGGCTAGCCCATGTCGTCATGAGAAATCTTCAAGATCTCTTAAAGGGTAATCACATCCTTGGACTAACCAAGGTCTCTTTTGAAAAAGATCGTGTGTGTAGTGCATGCATAGCTGGGAAGCAACATCAATCAAAGCACCCACCCAAGAATATTGTATCTACTTCAAGGCCTTTGGAGCTCCTTCATGTGGATCTTTTTGGGCCTCCTTCATGGGATGGTCTTGGTGGGAAAAAGTATGGGCTTGTCATTGTTGATGATTACTCAAGATATACATGGGTCTTCTTCCTCAAGTCCAATGACAAGACGAAGATCACCTTCATTGATTTTGCCAAGCAAGCACAACGCAAGTTTGACAAAGAAATCTTGGCAATAAGAAGTGATAATGGGTATGAGTTGAAGAACTACACGTTGGAAGAATTTCTTAGTGATGAAGGGATTGAACATCAATATTCAGCTCCATACACTCCCCAACAAAATGGTGTAGCAGAAAGGAAGAACTGCACACTTGTGGATATGGCAAGGTCCATGTTGGATGAATACAAGTCGCCACATAGTTTTTGGGCCGAGGCTGTCAACACCGCATGCCATGCATCAAACCGGCTCTTCCTCCGCACTATATTGGAAAAGACTCCATATGAGCTCCTAATTGGGAACAAGCGGGATGTCAATTACTTTCATGTATTTGGGTGCAAATGTTTCATCCTCAACAAAAGAGAATGGTTAGGAAAATTTCAATCCAAAACCATTGAGGGCATATTTGTTGGCTATGGATCAAACTCGCACGCCTATAGAGTCTACAACAAATCAAATGGATGTGTTGTAGAAACTTGTGACATGGTGTTTGACGAATTTAATGGCTCCCACGGGGAGCAAGTTGATCTAAGTGATGTAGGTGAAGAAGATTCTTCTCAAGATATCTTGACCATGGGTGTTGGTGCACTTCTTCCAATGGAACAAGAACCTCATGATGATGAAGAAGAAGATGGAAGCTTCACGCATCATCAAACTACTTCAACACCCATACCACCACAAGCTCCTATTGCTCAACCAATGCCTGTAGACCAAGTACAAGATGATGATCAAGTTCCTCTTCATAATAATCATCAAGAACAAGATCATCCGCAAGGGAAAGAACAAGAAAGTGCAATCATTGACGATGAACCTCAACAAATGCAAAATGTAGAAGAAGATCTTCCACCACACATTAATGATCCATATGTTGAGGACGTGGATGATGGACATGAAGTTGAACCTCATGAAACTCTTACCTCCATCATGCCTCAAGTGGCCGGTCGTGTTGTTGTTGACAAAATTCTCACCGGCATATCGGAAGGTAGAGTCACTCGTAAACATTTGACAAACTTTTGTGCTCACTTCTCGTTTGTGTCTAGTGTTGAGCCTCTCAAGGTACAAGATGCATTGATGGACAACGATTGGCTCGTTGATACGTCTCCGTCGTATCTACTTTTCCAAACACTTTTGCCCTTGTTTTGGACTCTAACTTGTATGATTTGAATGGAACTAACCCGGACTGACACTGTTTTCAGCAGAATTGCCATGATGTTGTTTTATGTGCAGAAAACAAAAGTTCTCGGAATGACCTGAAACTCCACAGAATATCTTACAATAAATAATTAAAAATCCCCGCCAAAGATGAATACCAGGGGGCCCACACCCTTCTCACGAGGGTGGGGGGCGCGCCCCCTACCTCGTGCCCCCCTGGAAACCCCCGACTCCAACTCCAACTCCATATAACTGCTTTCGGGGAGAAAAAAATAGAAGAGAAGAAATCATCGTGTTTTACGATACGGATCCACCGCCAAGCCCTAAAACCTCTCGGGAGGGCTGATCTGGAGTCCGTTCGGGGCTCCGGAGAGGGGGATTCGTCGCCGTCGTCATCATCAACCATCCTCCATTACCAATTTCATGATGCTCACCGCCGTGCGTGAGTAATTCCATCGTAGGCTTGCTAGATGGTGATGGGTTGGATGAGATTCACCATGTAATAGAGTGAGTTTTGTTAGGGTTTGATCCCTAGTATCCACTATGTTCTGAGATTGATGTTGCTATGACTTTGCTATGCTTAATGCTTGTCACTAGGGCCCGAGTGCCATGATTTCAGATCTGAAACTATCATGTTTTCATCAATATATGAGAGTTCTAGATCCTGTCTTGCAAGTCTACAGTCACCTATTATGTGTTATGATCCGTTAACCCCGAAGTGACAATAATCGGGATACTTACCGGTGATGACCGTAGTTTGAGGAGTTCATGTATTCACTATGTGCTAATGCTTTGTTCCGGTTCTATATTAAAAGGAGGCCTTAATATCCCTTAGTTTCCATTAGGACCCCACTGCCACGGGAGGGTAGGAGAAAAGATGTCATGCAAGTTCTTTTCCATAAACACGTATGACTATATTCGGAATACATGCCTACATTACATTGACGAATTGAAGCTAGTTTTGTGTCACCCTATGTTATGACTGTTACATGATGAACCGCATCCGGCATAATTATCCATCATTGATCCAATGCCTACAAGCTTTCCATATACTGGTTTACTGTAACGCCCTCGATGCGGCTATATCTCCCACGTGTCGAAGCACGACTTAGAGGCATAACCGCATTGAAAGCAATGTCGCAACTGAGGTAATCTTCACACAACCCATGTATTACATAAGGGAAAAAGATACATAGTTGGCTTACAATCGCCACTTCACACAATTACATGAATAAAACATTACATTCACCTAGATACACTCAAGGTCCAACTACGGAACCAAAATAAAAGAAGACTACCCCAAAAGCTACACAGATCCTCGATCATCCCAACTGGGCTCCACTACTGATCAACTGGAAACAGAACAACAAAACGAACACGAACTCCATCGAGCTCCTCCTTGAGCTCAGGTACGTCACCTGCACGGTATCATCGGCACCTGCAAACTGGTTTGGAAGTATCTTTGAGTCACGGGGACTCAACAATCTCACACCCTCGCGATCAAGATTATTTAAGCTTATAGGTAGGGTAAAAGGTATGAGGTGGAGCTGCAGCAAGCACTAGCATATATGGTGGCTAACATACACAAATGAGAGCGAGAAGAGAAAGGCAAAGCACGGTCGAGAAACTATGATCAAGAAGTGATCCTAGAACAACCTACGTCAAGCATTACTCCAACACCGTGTTCACTTCCCGGACCCCACCAAGAAGAGACCATCACGGTAACACACGCGGTTGATGCATTTTAATTAAGTTAAGTGTCAAGTTCTCTACAACCGGACATTAACAAATTCCAATCTGCCCATAACCGCGGGCACGGCTTTCGAAAGTTCAAATCCCTGCAGGGGTGTCCCGACTTAGCCCATCACAAGCTCTCACGGTCAACGAAGGATATTCCTTCTCCCAAGACAATCCGATCAGACTCGGCATCCCGGTTACAAGACATCCCCGACAATGGTAAAACAAGTCCCGCAAGACCGCCCGATGAGCCGACATCCTGATAGGAGCTGCACATATCTCGTTCTCAGGGCAACACCGGATGAACACTACGTACAGCTAAAAGCAGCCCTCAAGTTTCCCCGAGGTGGCGCCGCAAGTGGCTCTGTTTCGGACCAACACTTAGACAAGCACTGGCCCGGGGGGTTAAAATAAAGATGACCCTCGGGATGCGCGACTCCCAAGGGAAAAAGTCTAGGTGGCGAATGGTAAAACCAAGGTTGGGCCTTGCTGGAGGAGTTTTATTCAAAGCAAACTGTCAAGGGGTTCCCATTATAACCCAACCGTGTAAGGAACGCAAAATCAAGGAACATAACACCGGTATGACGGAAACTAGGGCGGCAAGAGTGGAACAAAACACTAGGCATAAGGCCGAGCCTTCCACCCTTTACCAAGTATATAGATGCATTAATATAAATAAGAGATATTGTGATATCCCAACAAATATCCATGTTCCAAACATGGAACAAGCTCCAATCTTCACCTGCAACTAACAACGCTATAAGAGGGGCTGAGCAAAGCGGCAACATAGCCAAACAACGGTTTGCTAGGACAAGGTGGGTTAGAGGCTTGGCTTAACAATATGGGAGGCATGATATAGCAAGTGGTAGGTATCGCAGCATAGGCATAGCAAAAGAGTGAGCATCTAGCAAGCAAAGATAGAAGTGATTTCGAGGGTATGGTCATCTTGCCTGAGATCCCAAAAGGAAGAAGAATGAGTCCATGAAGAAGACAAACGGACGTAGATGAACGGATCCTCACAAACGCAACGGAACCGAAGCTCACGAGAAAGGCAACCCGGAAAGAAGCAAACAACATAGTAAACAACCACTACAACAACATGGCATGATGCACAACAAGTATGATGCATGTCCGGTTTAATGAAGCATGGCATGGCAAAGTGCACAAGCAATTCTACAAATTAAGTGGAGATCAATATGCAACGAGTTGCATATTGACGAAACACCACAACAAGTTATTTAGTTCGATCTCGTTTATGTAATCAACAATATTCAATGTTGTTTAGCATGGCAAGGGGTGAAGCAAAACAAAACTACCTATATAGGCAAGTTTAAATGAGGCCGGAAACAACGAACAACAAATTTTAGTAAATCCCCATATGCATATTTTAGATTTGGTGCTGTTCTACCCTAAACACAATTTTAGAGTTATTAAACATGCAAAGTAAAGCCACCATGTTAAACTAGGCATTTTCTACCCCATTTACATATAAAGTTTATTAAATTCCGAGTTACGCTTAAATATTTATGAATTAAATCATTTTAGAAAGTTATTTAAGCAAATTTAAACAAACAACATTTTGAACATTTCAAACATGGATGCAAGTTGCATATTATTAAACTAGACAAAATTCTAAGCGACTTTCATATATAATTTATTTAGATCCGATGCACGGTTGTGAAGTTATTAAATGCATGAAGAACAGGGGCTTTTCTGCAAAACTGTCTTTCTCTGGAAATTAGAAAAATTCGCAGCAGGAAAAAAAAGACACCTCGGGCTGAATCTGTTGGCCCAACAACAGGAAAAAAATAGAGGGGCTTTGGCGGGGTGGCCTCACCATGGGCTCGGCCCGGTTGAAGGAGAGGCCTAGTGCGGCCTTCGCTCTGCTGGGCTGTGCGGGGAAAAGGCCCAGGCGTGGGGACGATACAGGGGCCGTGGTCAACGCGCAGGGGATCGAAACGAACTGGGCACTGGGTCGTTTTGATTCGTTCGACAGGGGAGACGGTGGCAGTAGCAGGTGAGGCCGGCGATGCTGTAGGAGGGCGACAACAACAATAGGTGAGGCCGGCGACACAGGAGGTCCGGGGCGAGGCACCAGCAGGTGAGGCATGGGGACGACAGAGTCAACGAGCACCGGCGAGCGGAACTTGGCGCTGGGGTCGTTCTCCTGGCTCCCCTGCTCGACGCAAGAGTAGGCGTTGACGACAGAGAAGATCCAGGGCGGTGGCTTGGCTCAGGAACTGCGGGCCCAGAGGCCGGATCTGGAGCCGACTCTCTGTTCCTGGTGTCAGCGGCGGACTCCAGCGGCACCACGACATCCTGCAGAACAGGAGGGAGAGAGCGATGAGCTTGGTAGGTAGGGAGAAGAAGGACGGCGAGGTCGGGGCTCACCATGGCAGTGGTGGTCGCCGGCGGGAGGCCAGGCGGCGGAGACGGCAGGAACACGAGGGAGGGGATCGGGGCTCTCCCGTTCCGGATCAGAGGCGGCGACGCGCACGCTGGAGCAGGCGAGGGAGCCGGGGCGCTGGCGAGGCTTCTTGCGGGGAGGGCCAAAGCAGATCGATGGGGAGAATCAATGGAATGCACTGGTTGGGCGAGGGGATCGAGGAGTATCGGGCGAGGCGATCTCGAGGTGGATTTGCTGTGGCGGCGCGCAGGAGGATGGATGGGATAAGTCGCCTACATTTTAGGGTTGCCCACTTATATATGTTATTGGATTAGGTTAGGGGGGTATTCGGTCCCTCTGATTTAAATTGGGCGGTCGGGAAAAATATACTAGGGAGCCCAAATAAGAAAACGGAGACGTTTTGCAGATGTTTGGGGATGATCCGGACACAACGGTAATGACAGTCCGGGTCGGGTCCGGGACAACTTTTCGGACACGCGCGCGAGGAGGGCGCGGGCTGACGAGAGGGGTAGGCATGGGCCTAGGTGGACTGTGGAGAGCGGGTTGGTCTGAGAGAAGAGGGGAGAGATGCAGCCCGACACGATTTCCGGAGACCGAAAACGTCCGACATTTGACCGGCTATAATGCCGCTATAGTTATCCGTTGGGGCGTCAAACGGACTCCGAATGCGATGAAACTTGGCAGGCGGTCTACTGACAACAAAACAACACCGCACACCAACTTTCAACCCATTCTGAGAACATTTTCAGCCACTTATAAAATAATATTTCGGATGTGCCACGGGCGCATGCGAGTGTGGTTGGGCTCAGAACGGACAACGGACGGACCTTGGGAAAACCCGGACGGATGTAGGTTTTGAAAACATGATGATGCAATGCACATGATGACATGACAAGAAGCGACACGCAAGCAAAAGACATGGCAACGTCGGCGAATAACTGGAAGACACCTGGCGCAACGGTATCGGGGTGTTACATTTACGCTTATTTACTTTCCCGTTGCTATTGTTACAATCACTACAAAATACCAAAAACATTACTTTGCTTTCATTACTCTTTTGTTACCGCTACCATCACTATCATATTACTTTGCTACTAAACACTTTGCTGCAGATACTAAGTTTCCAGGTGTGGTTTAATTGGCAACTCAGCTGCTAATACTTGAGAATATTCTTTGGCTCCCCTTGTGTCGAATCAATAAATTTGGGTTGAATACTCTACCCTCGAAAGCTGTTGCGATCCCCTATACTTGTGGGTTATCAAGACTAATTTCTGGCGCCGTTGCCGGGGAGCATAGCTCTATTCTTTGAGTCACTTGGGATTTATATCTGCTGGACACTATGAAGAACTTGAGAGATCCAAAAACCAAGATCTACCCCTCAACTACGAGGGGAGGTAAGGAACTGCCATCTAGCTCTCACTTGATTCACCTTCTGTTATGAGTAAGCTTGCGACACATACACCTGCTTCTGCTATTCGTTCTGATATGTCGCATGTTATTGATGATGCTACTTCTGCTATGCATGATACTTATGATGAAACTACCTCTATGCCTGATACTACTATGCCACTTAGTGATTTTCTAGAGGAACGACTTGCTAGGGCTAGAGAGATTGAAAATATTGAATCTGATTATGAAGATGAAAGTGATGATGAAGAATCACTTGTTATTCCTGAGGGTTATTTATTTGATCAAGATGCTTCTTTAGCTATTTTAGCCTGCAAAGATAGATATGAACTCAAAAGGTTGTTAGCTAAATGGAATAAGCAATCTCCAAATGCTAGGATGAGACCTGACCCTGCTTTTGCTACTTCACCTATATGTGTTGCTGATAAGGATTATGAATTCTCTGTTGATCCTGATATAATTACTTTGGTTGAATCTGATCCTTTTCATGGCTATGAATCTGAAACTGTTGTAGCACATCTTACTAAATTAAATGATATAGCCACCCTGTTCACTAATGATGAGAGATCTCGCTACTTTTATATCCTTAAAATATTTCCATTCTCATTAAAGGGTGATACTAAGATATGGTTTAATTTTCTTGATCCTGGTTGTGTGCGTAGTCCCCAGGATATGATTTATTACTTCTCTGCTAAATATTTCCCTGCTCATAAGAAACAAGCTGCTTTAAAGTAAATATACAACTTTGTGCAAATTAAAGAAGAGAGTCTCCCACAAGCTATGGGGAGGCTTCTTAAGTTACTTAATGCTTTGCATGATCATCCTCTTAAGAAAAATGAAATACTTGATATCTTTTATAATGGACTAACCGATGCTTCCAGAGATTACCTGGATAGTTGTGCTGGTTCTCTTTTCAGGGAAAGAACACCGGATGAAGCTGAAATCTTATTGAATAATATGTTGACAAATGAAAATAATTGGGCACCTCCTGAGCCAGCTCCTGCTCCAATTAATGATCCTATTCCTAAACCAACTCCGAAGAAGAGAAGTATTCTATTTCTCAGTCCCGGAGATATGCAAGAGGCAAAGAAATCTATGAAAGAAAAAGGTATTAAAGCTGAAGATGTTAAGAATTTACCTCCTATTGAAGAAATACATGGTCTTAATTTACCGCCTATCGAAGAAACATATGATCTTAATCCTTTATTTATTGAAGAACCTCCAGACCCCGATAACCCGACACAGGTAGTAAAGGTAAATTCTCTCTATAGATATGATAAAGCTGAAATCCCTCCTGCTAAAATTGCTAGTCAATGCTTGGATGAGTTTGATAATTTTATGTTTAAACAAGAAGACTTCAATGCTTATATTGGTAGACAATTAAAACAAGATGCTGATATGATTAAATACTTGGGTGATTATATGGCTAATATTAGAGGTGAACTTAAACTTGTTAGCAAACATGCTTCTATGGTTACCACTCAAGTAGAACAAGTACTTAAAGCTCAAAAAGAATTGCTCAATGAGATGAATAGTAAGAAAAATGATTATGTTGTTAAAGTGGCTACTAGAACTGGTAGAATGACTCAGGAACCTTTGTATCCTTAAGGCCACCCTAAGAGAATTGAGCAAGATTCTCAGCGAAATAATATTGATGCACCTAGTTCTTCTAAAAAGAAGAAGTAGAAAAATGACAGAACTGTGCAAACTTCTAGTGAACCTATTGCTGAACCACCTGATAATCCAAATGATATATCTATGTCTGATGCTGAAATGCAATCTGGCAATGAACATGAACCTAATGAAAATGTTAATGATGATGTTCATAATGATGCTCAACATAGTAATGATAATGATGTAGAAATTGAACCTGCTGTTGATCTTGATAACCCACAATCAAAGAATCAACGTTATGATAAGAAAGACTTTGTTGCTAGGAAACATGGTAAAGAAAGAGAAACTTGGGTTCAAAAACCCATGCCTTTTCCTCCCAAACCATCCAAGAAAAAGGATGATGAGGATTTTGAGCGCTTTGCTAAAATGATTAGACCTATATTTTTATGTATGCGATTAACTGATATACTCAAAACCAATCCTTATGCTAAGTACATGAAAGATATTATTACAAATAAAAGAAAGATACCGAAAGTTGAAATTTCCACCATGCTTGCTAATTATACTTTTAAGGGTGGAATACCAAAGAAACTTGGAGATCCAGGAGTACCTACTATACCATGCTCCATTAAAACAAACTATGTTAAGACTGCTTTATGTGATCTTGGAGCCGGTGTTAGTGTTATGCCTCTCTCTTTATATCGTAGACTTGATTTGAATAAGTTGACACCTACTGAAATATCTTTGCAAATGGCTAATAAATCAACTGCTATACATGTCGGTATTTGTGAGGATGTGCCTGTTGTGGTTGCAAACGTTACTATTTTAACGGACTTTGTTATTCTTGATATTCCCGAGGACGATAGTATGTATATTATTCTTGGAAGACCCTTTATTAATACTGCAGGGGCTGTTATTGATTGCAACAAAGGCAATGTCACTTTTCATGTTAATGGTAATGAGCATACGGTACACTTTCCGAGAAAACAACCTCAAGTTCATAGTATCAATTCTATCGGAAAAATTCCATCGATTATATTTGGAGGTTTTGAATTTCCTCTTCCTACTATCAAGAAGAAATATAATATACTTATTATTGGGGATGTGCATATCCCCGTTGAGGTAACCTAGCGTTATTCGAAATTTCTCCGGTTTCATGTTAATCGGAATGGGTTTGTTAATAAGACTTGATCAACCTTGTTAGTGGATTCCTTTTGACGAGCATGAGATGGATGAAACTAGAAGCACAACCTTCTGTACCCCACTTTTACTTTTTGTTATTTATATTAAATAAATTAAAAATAAATAATTTTCTGTCTGTTATCTGATTATCCATGCAATATAAAAATACCTCGAAAATAAAAGTTCTCCAAATGCCTTGAAAATTAAATACGATTTTTTATAGAATATTTGAGGATTTATGGAACCAAGAACACACCGAGGGGGCCAACCACCTTGCCACGAGGGTGGAGGGCGCGCCCACCCCCCTAGGGCGTGCCTCCTGCCTCGTGGGCCCATGGTGGCCCTCCTCCACTTATTCTTTCAGCTACACACTTCATCTTCCTCCCCCAAACATGAAAACCAGCTCAAACCCGAGTCCAAGCTCGTTTTGCTGCCATTTTCGATCTCCTTGTTCAAAGCACCTCTCACAAAACTGCTTGGGGAGATTGTTCCTTGAGGAAGAAATAGGTTTAGGAAAATGTTCCAAGGTGGTTCTTCAAAGAAGCAAGGACCCAGGCTTGCAATGCGTGATGCTGACGAAGAGCCACCAAGAGACGCTCCAGTGCATCCTTGTGAGTGGCCTTCTGAAAATTTTATGGATCGAGCGGGAATCAAAGAAGAATTTAACGCATATTTGTGTAATGCCGATCTTGGGGACTTTGAGGCAGACAAATGCTCCCAGTATCATGAGCTCACAAGCTCTTTTGTGAGGAGGTTTGAGTATTCATCTTCGCGTAATTCTCCTTCAGTCATGTTTGATCTTTATGATAAATCTTATACCATGGACCTAGAGGATTTCACTTTTGCTTGCAAACTTCCACAATGGGGTAGTGTTAGGGATCCCCCTAAATCTGAATTTAGAAACTTTCTTGCTAGTATAACTATAGGGGAATCTAGAGATATAACGCAAGCTACCATAGGGAGCATTCATTTTCCTGTTATACATTATTTTGCTCTCTTCATAGGTAGGTGCATAAATGCTAAGGATGAAGCATGTCACATGTTTGTCCCTGACCTTAGCATTCTCAGGAGTGCTGTGTCAGGAGACCAATCTTATCATATGGGAGCCATTGTAGCTCGTAGGTTGCATCATAATAGACATAATGGAGATTTCTTTGGAGGAATTTATGCAACCCGCTTAGCTAAATTTCTTGAGATAGACATTCGGGAAGGAGACATGGAGTTGCCTCCTGCTTATTTAGATTTTGATTCTATGGTTTCCCACCATTTTGTCGAGAGGAACGAATCACCTCTCCAGTACCGATTAATCTTTGACAGACGCCGTGCTGTCCATATTACTCTCCCTGCTCCTGCTTTCTTTAATTATCAGGCAAGAGGAGGATATACTATTACTAGAGAGGAGGCAGATGAGTACGAGAGGAGAGCGGAGGCCGCTCATCGCCACACTGCAGCTCAGGAGGCGATAGCCGCTGCATCACAGTGCGACCCCAACAACTACTATTATGGATATCAGCCAGGCCAGCCGTGGCCATAGACCAACTTAGGCCAAAAGCCTAAGCTTGGGGGAGTACGTATTTCTCACCGACATTACATTTATGTTCACACACACTCATTGCCAGATGTCGGTGCTCATACTTTTTCATTGTATCATCCATGCTAGTTTATTTTCTTTTATGCTTTCTTCTTGTGTGTTTGATAAACCTTAAAAAACCAAAAAAATTAGTTGTAGCTTTTAATTAATTTACTTCCCATGCTTGTAGTACTAATTAAAAAAAGGAAAATATTTCCTGTTCTTCTTTTGCTTGTTGGGAGCTTTCCCATGTAAATAGTTTTATTTCTTTTCTTTTCTTTGGGGGTCAGTAGGAGAAGACCATGATTAAATTGTTGAAGTGGCTCTTATATGCATTATTGTTTATCTCACAAAAGAGCCCATATTGCCTTGTCTTCTCCTGTTTATTGAATGCTCGCAGATTCCAGCTTAGTCCAATGCACGTGCACTCTTATTATTATTCACATCGTTCGATCGTGCAAGTGAAAGGCAATTATGATGATATATGATGGACTGACTGAGATGAGAAAAGCTGGTATGAACTCGACCTCTTTTGTTTTTGTAAATATGATGAGTTCATCATTCTTGATTCAGCTTGTTATGAATAAACATGTTTGCAATGACAATTAGAGATCATAGTTGCTTGTGCCATGCTTGATTAGCTATGAGTTATAATGATTTACCTTGCGTGCCAACATGCTATTAAAATGGTTATGATGTGGTATGATAGGGTGGTATCCTCCTCTAAATGATTTAAGTGACTTGACTTGGCACATGTTCACGCATGTAGTTGAAACAAATCAACATAGCATTCACGATATTTATGTTCATGGTGGATTATATCCTACTCATGCTTGCATCCAATGTTTATTAATTTTAATGCATGTACATGGCTGTTGTCGCTCTCTAGTTGGTCGCTTCCCAGTCTTTTGCTAGCCTTCACCTGTACTAAGAGGGAATACTTCTTGTACATCCAAACTCCTTAAACCCCAAAGTTATTCCACATGAGTCCACTATACTTTCCTATATGTGGTATCTACCTACCGTTCCAAGTAAATTTGTATGTGCCAAACTCTAAACCTTCAAATAATCATCCTGTTTTGTATGCTCGAATAGCTCATGTATCAACCAGGGCTGTCCGTATCTTCCATGTTAGGCGGGTTATTCTCAAGAGGAGTGGACTCCGCTCCTCACTCACGAGATAAAGGGCTGGTCACCGGGATGCCCAGTCCCATGCTTTATGCAAACTAAATCAAAATAATTGCAAACAAAACTCCCTTGGGACCTGATGTATGTTGGAGGCACTCGTTGTTTCGAGCAAGCCATGGATTGATGTTTGTTGGTGGAGGGGGAGTATAAACTTTACCATTCTGTTTGGGAACCGCCTATAATGTGTGTAGCATGGAAGATATCGCCATCTCTTGGTTGTTATGTTGACAATGAAAGTATACCTCTCAAAATGTTATTCGCCTCTATTTCAAAACCGAGCTCTCGCACCTCTACAAATCCCTGCTTCCCTCTGCGAAGGGCCGATCTATTTACTTTTATGTTGAGTCATCACCCTCTTATTAAAAAGCACTAGTTGGAGAGCACCGCTGCCATTTCATTCATTACTGTTAATTTATATTGGGTGTGACTATGATTGGATATCTTTTACCATGAATTACAATGTCTAGTCAGTCCTTGATCTTTAAAGGTGCTCTGCATTTATGTTTTGCGGTCTCAGAAAGGGCTAGCGAGATACCATCTTGTTATATCATATTATGATTGTTTTGAGAAAGTGTTGTCATCTGAGATTTATTATTATGGCTTGCTAGTTGATTATGTTATTGATATGAGTAATCATGAGACCTGAGAATTATTGCAAATCTGGTTAGTTATAATCTTTGCTAAAAACTTGAATGCTAGCTTGACATTTTTACAACAACAAGAGCAAACAGAGTTTGTAGAAGTTTTTCTTTATTTCTTTCAGTTTGTCAACTGAATTGCTTGAGGACAAGCAAGGGGTTTAAGCTTGCGGGAGTTGATACGTCTCCGTCATATCTACTTTTCCAAACACTTTTGCCCTTGTTTTGCACTCTAACTTGTATGATTTGAATGGAACTAACCCGGACTGACGCTGTTTTCAGCAGAATTGCCATGATGTTGTTTTATGTGCAGAAAACAAAAGTTCTCGGAATGACCTGAAACTCCACGGAATATCTTACAATAAATAATAATAAAAATCCTCGCCAAAGATGAAGACCAGGGGGCCCACACCCTTCTCACGAGGGTGGGGGGCGCCCCCCCTAGGGCGCGCCCCCTACCTTGTGGGCCCCCTGGAAACCCCCGACTCCAACTCCATATAACTGCTCTTAGGGAGAAAAAATAGAAGAGAAGAAATCATCGCGTTTTACGATATGGATCCGCCGCCAAGCCCTAAAACCTCTTGGGAGGGCTGATCTGGAGTCTGTTCGGGGCTCCGGAGAGGGGGATTCGTCGCCGTTGTCATCATCAACCATCCTCCATTACCAATTTCATGATGCTCACCGCCGTGCGTGAGTAATTCCATCGTAGGCTTGCTGGACGGTGATGGGTTGGATGAGATTCACCATGTAATCGAGTTAGTTTTGTTAGGGTTTGATCCCTAGTATCCACTATGTTCTGAGATTGATGTTGCTATGACTTTGCTATGCTTAATGCTTGTCACTAGGGCCCGAGTGCCATGATTTCAGATCTGAACCTATTATGTTTTCGTCAATATATGAGAGTTCTAGATCCTATCTTGCAAGTCTATAGTCACCTATTATGTGTTATGATCCGTTAACCCCGAAGTGACAATAATCGGGATACTTACCGGTGATGACCGTAGTTTGAGGAGTTCATGTATTCACTATGTGCTAATGCTTTGTTCCGGTTCTCTATTAAAAGGAGGCCTTAATATCCCTTAGTTTCCATTAGGACCCCGCTGCCACGGGAGGGTAGGACAAAAGATGTCATGCAAATTCTTTTCCATAAACACGTATGACTATATTCGGAATACATGCCTACATTACATTGACGAATTGGAGCTAGTTCTGTGTCACCCTATGTTATGACTGTTACATGATGAACCGCGTCCGGCATAATTATCCATCATTGATCCAATGCCTACGAGCTTTCCATATATTGGTCTGCACTTATTTACTTTCCCGTTGCTATTGTTACAATCACTACAAAATACCAAAAACATTACTTTGCTTTCATTACTCTTTTGTTACCGCTACCATCACTATCATATTACTTTGCTACTAAACACTTTGCTGCAGATACTAAGTTTCTAGGTGTGGTTGAATTGACAACTCAGCTGCTAATACTTGAGAATATTCTTTGGCTCCCCTTTTGTCGAATCAATAAATTTGGGTTGAATACTCTACCCTCGAAAGCTGTTGCGATCCCCTATACTTGTGGGTTATCACTCGTTGCTATGCAAGAAGAGTTAAATAGTTTTGAACGCAACCAAGTGTGGTCCTTAGTCAAGAGGCCAACTACCGAGCACAATGTCATTGGAACAAAATGGATTTTCAAGAACAAGCAAGATGAGAATGATGTCATCATCCATAACAAGGCAAGGTTAGTGGCACAAGGGTACTCACAAGTTGAAGGTTTGGACTTTGGTGAGACCTTTGCCCCCGTTGCCCGTCTTGAATCCATTCATATCTTACTTGCTTATGCTGCTTTCAATGATTTTACATTACATCAAATGGATGTGAAGAGTGCTTTCCTTAACGGTCCTCTACAAGAAGAAGTATATGTATCACAACCACCCGGGTTCGTTGATCCTGATCACAAAGACTATGTGTATAAACTTCATAAGGCTTTGCATGGCCTCAAACAAGCACCTCGTGCTTGGTATGATCATCTTAAGAAGTTTTTACTCGATGATGGTTTTGTGAGAGGGGTGATCGATCCCACTCTTTTTACTAAGAGGTACAAGGGTGATTTGATCTTATGCCAAATCTATGTAGATGATATCATTTTTGGTTCTCCTAACATTCATTTGTGCAAGAAGTTTGCAGCTTCCATGACCAAGAATTTTGAGATGTCACTCAATGCATATTTGAAGTTCCTCCTTGGATTTCAAATTCAACAATTTCAAGAAGGAATTTTCTTGTCTCAAGCAAAATACCTCAAGGATATCCTAGAGAAATTTGGCATGTCTGATGCTAGTCCATGTAAGACACCCATGCCAACCAAAATTGTACTCACTGAAGACACAAACGGTATCCCTTTCGACCCATCTAAATACCGCTCTATGATTGGTTCATTGCTTTATCTTTGTGCATCTAGACCAGACATCATGTTTAGTGTATGCATGTGTGCTAGATTTCAAGCTTCCCCTAGGGAAAGTCATCATAAGGCGGTTAAGCACATTCTTAGATACCTTGTTCACACCCCAAAGTTGGGTCTATGGTACCCCAAGGATGCTAAGTTTGATCTCATTGGGTACACGGATGCGGATTGGGCTGGCGACAAAGTGGATCGTAAGTCCACCTCCGGCGCATGTCAGTTTCTTGTATGCTCCTTGGTAAGTTGGTCCTCGAAGAAACAAAATTGTGTTGCCCTCTCCACCGCAGAAGCTGAATACATTGCAACCGCCAGTTGTGCCACTGAAGGATTATAGTATCACCTATAGACATGTGCCTCTTCTATGTGATAATGAAGGTGCCATCAATATTGCCAAGAATCCCAAAGATCATACCCGCATCAAGCATATTGATATTAGGTATCACTTCTTGAGAGATCATGTGCAAAAGGGTGATATTGACATTGCTCATGTTGGCATAGATATGCAACTTGCTGATATTTTTACCAAACCATTGGACGAGGCAAGGTTTTGTCAACTTAGGCGTGAACTTGGTATCTTGGATCTTGACAATATTATGTGAAATCTAGTACCCATTCATGCATAAACTTAATGTCTTGTCTTGATGTAGGCATATATTTAGGGGAGACATTCAATTCATGAGTATTCTCACCCTACATAATGCATAAATAGAACAAACACTCTCAAAGTTATCATGGCTCGAACTATGGTGCTTTAACATGATGGAGTCGAGAATATATGCCCAAAGTATACATCTTTGCGGTACTATATTCCATATGCTCAAACATGATGACCTTGGTCACCGCTTGTGCATTGCTCATGTGGACCTTTCATTACTTATTTTGCTTGGGTTGTTAGTACATTTTAGTATGGCCTTAGATTACTCAGGTTTTCCGCCCCCATAATTCTCTAAAAACTCCTTGGCGGAGTCTATATCAAATCATATTTGTTCGCTCCTTTAAAATCTCTACCCTGCCTGGTCCTGATGTCCAGTGGCCGGATATCCGGCTCCTAAGCCGGACATCCGGGCCCTGGAGCAAATCCTTCTGAGCTCAAACCACACATCGTGCATTTTCAGTGGCCGGACATCCGGGCTCTAGCGGACATCCGAGCCCTGAACATATTGCTCTTTGACCCCCACACGCCGGATGTCCGGCCCGTTGGCCCCTGCTTCGCTGCTCTCTGACCTCTGCTCGCCGGATATCCGGGCTAGGCCCCGGATGTCCGGCCCATAGCCCACAACCACATATATCAGGGGCGGGACCTGAGATTTGGGGGGCAGTTCCTCACTCGCCCGTTTTTCTCTCCCCATCTTGTCTGACAGCCGTCGCCGCCGGGCCATGCTCCGGCGCTGCCCTGGCTATATCCTCCGACCTCCGGCCCCGATCTCCTGCCCACGGATTCTCCTCCTCCCGATATACGATTCTATCCAATCCATTTCTTGAGTTGTCGTGTGAATCTCTCGGGGGGACCGGGGTACTGTGGGATTCACCGCCGGAGTTCTTCATGGCACGTACCAAGAATGTCGGCCCCGAGTGCCCTGAGCCTTCTTCTAGGGGTATGGATGCTATCTCTCTTGCATCTTTATCTTGTTATGACCAAATCATCTTAGGGTTTCATTATCTCTCATGAATATCTTGACATATCTCTCTCTCTAGTGCCTTGCTATTTCTTGCCTAAGCCTATACATCTCTTTATGTACTCGACTAATCAACTTAATCATGGGAATGCCACATTTTTGATCTATCACTTGGCCTTGTCCTATGTTCATGATCGAAAATGTTCATTCCTCTATTTAATTTACTTCATCCTTGTTCAATACTCTTTGTCTCCTTCTCATCAGGACTTATATTATCCATTTCAGTCGCTCGCCGGCAAGGCTCAACCGACTCCGATGAACATGCTCGGCCTAAGAAGAAAAAGACCACTACCAAGAAGAAGAAGCGAGCACCGTCCACAAGTCCGTTGGCCTCAGATCTGGATGATGCGGACTATGTTGGGGAGGAAGAGGATGACATTGCGCCGCGACATTCCGTTGGGCAGTCCAAGCCTGGTACTAGGAGGCGCCGGTGCCTCAAGTACGCGGTTCTGCCATGCCCGTTGTCCATGGTCGTTGCATCTCCATGGAGCTTCCTGATAGTGGGGATCGCCCCATTCACGACTTCACAACTGTGGGGGTGGGTCAATATCTCGTGTTCCGTCGGGATGTCAATCAATATGAGATGCATGAAAGATGGATCCAGAGTATAAGCCCAAAGGGATTGATGCTTGCTTGCCTCTTGTGAAGCCTCCCTCTCAGCTCACTGATGAGGAACATGGATATCCACTCAATGAGGTCTCCATCTTTCGTGCTCCTTACCACATCCTCTATCAGTGTGTGCTTTGCACCCTCTATCCTAAGAAGGGAGATCGGTCAAGAGCTCGCAACTACTGTATTGATCTGATGGTACGTATGCATGATGCACCTACTGAGCCTCTTGATGCCGCTCGCTATATTTGGCATGAGATTCATCTCGCCAGCTTCATTCAGACGCGTCAGTTCCCATATGCTCCATTCATTCATGCCATCATTGATCACACTGCTTCGTTTGAGGTTGTGAAGACTGTTGGGCATTCCATTTGGACACCGCCCGTTCACATGCGTGTGGCTGCTACTGTACCGGCTGCTGCATCTCGACTACCTAGGAAGCCTACTGGTGGGTCTAGGCCTGCTGCTTCCTTCGTGCCTTCTTCCTCGTCTGCTCCTCGGGGACGTCTTGTCTCTTTCTTCGGCAAGGCTTAGTCTGCTATTATGAAGGCAATCTCTTTCAGTTGTCAGCAAAACCATGATGTTCAAAAGCGCCTCATCATCTCCAAGAATCAGCTCAAGCAACGCCTCTGTGACCGTGGGAGCCCCGTGAGCGATGAGTGATCCTCTTCCCACGGCTCCATCCTCATCCACTTTTGGATTTCCATCTCGTGACGAGTACCCCGAGTTCTTTGATGATGATGATGACATCCGCCGGGAGTGATAGAGTCTGTTTAGTTCTTCACCCCTTTTTACTTGTTGCTGTCAAAGGGGGAGAAGTAGTATCTTAGGTAGGTCATTCTATGTTATGTTGTCTAGTTATGTTAACTACTACTTGTTATGTTGCTACCTATGGTACTTATTCGTGTGAGACTATGATCTTATCTTGTTGCTATGAAATGTTGGTTTCACATGTACATGTCTCTCACATTTATATCTTTGACTATGATCTTATCTTGTGGCTATGAGATGTTGGTTTCATATGTGCATGTCTCTCACATTTATATCTCTTTGAGGTACATATGCTACCATACGAAGATATGTTGTACATCCTAACATACTCATCCCATGCACACGTTGAGGGGGAGCTAAAAGCAAATAGAAACATATACTTATTTTGTACTTTTGCTCTCATGATTGTCAACGCTAAGATTATGTATTGCATCTATGATACTGCATGAATGGTTGTCATCAACAAACAAAAAGGGGGAGATTGAAAGCGCAATCATGCCCTTACATCATGTTTTGATGTTGATGACAATATACATGTAGGGGACTAACAATGGTTGTCAAGTAAGTTTCAGGCGTTAGTCACCGGTTCATCGAAGTGTGTGGATCAAGAGCATACAAAGTGATTTTACTCAAGGATGAAGCATAAAAATTGATTTCATATTTGTTTTCTTGAGTATAGGATCCCGCACTATTAAGAGGGGATCGATAGCATTAGTTAAAGGCTTGCTCTTGTCACAAACCTCCTTGCCATACATGCACATGATAAAACCTTCAGGTTTCTGCCTCTTGGCTTCCGGATGTCCGGGCCTCACGCCAGATATCCGGGCCTCACGCCGGATATCCGGCCTACCTGCCAGATATCAGGGCCTAGCCATCCAAAGAGCGCTTTTGTGCTGTGTTGCACGCCGTATGTCCGGGTTATACCCCGGATGTTCGGGCCTTCCTGATTCGCCGGATGTCCGGGGGCCATCTGCCGGATATCCGGGCCGTCCTGATATGCCGGATGTTCGGGCTTGGCCCTCGGATGTCCAGCCCCTCTATTTCCCGTTCTGTTATGTTTCTGTTCCTTGTACATTGCCAGCCAGATGTCTGGCCCCTTGCCCGGATGTCCGGCCTGCTCATTCACTTACACTACAACGACCATATTTGTGCTCACACTATATATAGCCATTTTCCCCCACGGGATAAGGTTGACCATTCACTTTGAACAAACCCTAGAACACATTTCACTCTCTCCCTCACTTCTCCACACCAAATCTTAGATCCCCAAGCGATTTGAGAGCATTTGAGAGGACTTGTCTGATCAAGTGATAGATCCACTCCTTCCCCTTCTTTGCACCAAAGGAATTCGTGATTTGAGCAAGTCTTGAACTTTTCCCCATCGTCTTTGTTACTCTTGGAGGTTGGAGACTCCTAGGCGGTAGGAGTCTTTCGGAGAGGAATCGACCCTTGCGATTACCCCTGGAAAAGTTTGTGAGGGTTTGGAGACCACCCCAAGGTCTTCCACTAGTGGTTGAGAAACACCTCCGTGGTGTTGTCTCAAAGGGAGAATAGGGTGAGCCTTCGTGGCGTTGGTGTGCCTTCGTGGTAACATCCACCTCTCTAACGGTGACGTAGCTTCCCTCCAAGGAAGTGAACATCAGCATATATCCTTCTCTCCTGGAGTTGCGGTTATCCCTAAATCTAACTCTCTACTTGTGGTTACTTGTCTCTTAGCTCTTACTCATTTCATATTGCTCTTACTTACTTACATACTTGTGTTACTTGTTATCTTGCTTAGTCCTTAGTATCACACTTGCAATTGCTAGGCTCACTCTTATATTCCGCATTATTGCCTAAAATTGCTAAGTAACAATTAAATTTTTTTATTGTACCTATTCACCCCCCTCTAGGTCCATCTCGATCCTTTCACCTAGAATCAAAGACATTCAAGATACAACAGAGGAAACCGACTGAGTTCACCAAGTAGTGCAATCCACTCGACCTCTAACCTCACTCGAAAACCCCAATTCCATTCGACCAAGATGAAGTCACTCGACCATACAAGAAACCACCCGGAATGCAGAAGACCTAAAGTTAATCCGGATGGCAACGTTCAGGCATTCAGTCTGTAGGCTTAAAGATCATTTATAGCTCTTTATAACTGGCGTTACCGGTAAGTCATGTCTTAATGTACATTGAACCCTAGTAACATTGGATGGCCGGGGTCCCGGTGCACTCTATATAAACCACCCCCCTCCTCTGGGACAAGGGTTTGTACGCCCTGTAACTCTCACGCATAGTCCAGTCGACCAGCCTCCGGGCACCGAGATGTTGGGCTATTACTTCCTCCGAGAATGGCCTGAACTCGTAAACCTTGCGTGCACAATCTCGCTGTAGCTAGGATCTTGCCTCCTCTTACATACCCCCTATTCTATTGTCAGACTTACTCCCACGATAGTTGGCGCCCACCGTGGGGCAGGTGTCTTAGCGACTTCCGGCGAGGTTGCGATTTTTCTGATCTTCATCATGATGGTTTCCGGTGGTGGTCTAGCTTTGGGCCGCGAGATCCATCTCGGCGCGCTCGTGTTCATCGCCTACGACTCCGCCTGGCTCTAGGAGGCCCCCCTCGACATTGAGGCCCTTCCCGTACGCGGGTTGCACACTTCCGTGCGAGTGCTTGCAGCGTCCTCCTGCGGCAGCCGTCAACCCAATATCGGTCGGCTCCCACAGCATCTTCACTCCCCGCCGCTCGCTGTCGCAAGCGGTCTGGTGGATCGCGGATTCAGCGGTGGGTGAAGCATGCGGTGGCACGTCAGTCGGCCACTCCTCAAGTCGCGGGAATCGAGCCCGACGAATCTCTCTACGGACTATTTGACATGTCGACTGGTTCCGCTGAGACTCTGTCCGAGTGCGACAACAGTGACCCTGCGACAGAAGTCCTGATGGTCGACACGCTGCGCAGCCCTTCTGGTTTACATCGCGGTGGTGGTGGCGATGGCAATGGCGACTCGTCGCATGGTCACGAATAATATCGTCCTGAAGCTCTCACTTCGGAGCAGAGGGATGAGCTACACCGTCGCAACATGGAGGTGCTCCACACTCCCATCATCGGCGAGACCTCTGAGGCTCGGGCCTTGGAGGCTGCGCGCTTGGCCACTTTGGCTGAGCGCGCACATCTGGAGAACCTTCAACATTGACTCGACGAGCGCGCTCGACGACAGGTCCCCAAATCCAGTCGATGACAACGACCGTTGTTCTCACCTGAACCTCAGGTATACCGCACTGCGATCCAGAATCTTACCTCTACAACCCGTATAGAAGAGTCGATTCAGCCGTCCCAATCAGAGGCTGGAAGAGGTTTGATGTAGATCTGAGCGCTGCTTCGGGCAGCAGGAGCGCAAAACACAGCTGTTTTCAGTCGCACAACAGGATCCACAGCAGGTCCGTGGTGGCGGACACAGTACAGTCGGCTCACAGCCCAAGATCGCCTCTGCGGCGTGTGGGTCGTGGGCACCGCCAGGAGCAGTACCTGGGTCGGAACCATGAGCAGTATGATCATCGGCTCGGCCGCGATGACCGCTGTCGAGTGCCTACGCCCCCTCCGAGGGGTGGATCGTACGTGCCCCGGCAGTATGATGACAGGCGCCCGTACAATGATGAGCGAAGGGTACCAGTCGACCCAAGAGAGCCTGGGTTTGATGCAAGGTCGATTCTTGTTCAAGGTCTGGTTGACAGAAACCGAGCACATAGAGAAGGACTAGACAAAGATCATCTGACTGGTAGCAGAGTACATGTTTTAGGACCTGCGTGTTTTAGCAGAGCCATCAGAGCTGCAAAGATTCCCCCCAACTTCAGGTTGGAAATTGGAGTTAGCAAGTTCACCGGTGAGTCGAAGCCTGGCACTTGGCTAGAGGATTACCGAGTGGCTGTGCAGATCAGCGGCGGTAACGATGATGTGGCCATGAAGCACCTCCCCCTGATGCTAGAAGGATCAACCAGAGCTTGGTTGAATCAGTTGGCTCCTGGAAGTATCTTCAGTTGGGAAGAGTTGGCCCGAATGTTTGTCAGGACATTGAGGGCACTTGCAAACGGCCTGCAAGGCTGACTGAATTACATCATTGTGTTCAGAAACGGAATGAAACTTTGAGGGATTACATCCATAGATGGACCACTCTTCACCATACAGTGGAAAATGTATCACAACACCGAGTAGTTTGCGCTTTCAAGGAGGGTGTTCGGTACAGAGAGCTTAACCTAAAATTCGGTCGGACAGGAGATATGATCTTGGCCCGAATGATGGAAATAGCCACCCAGTACGCTAACGGCGAAGAAGAAGACCGACTCTACAGTGGCAAGAACAAACCAGTCGCCTAGGACGCCGGAGGAGGGAATTCCAGTCGAAAGCAGAAGCGCAAAGCCGAACCCGCAGGCCCTGGTGAGGCCGCAGTTGTAACCCAAGGAAAGTTCAAAGGAAAACCCAAGGGGCCGTGGATACCCAAGAAAGTGAAGGATCAAGTGGGAAATGATGTGCTAGATTTGCCATGTCATATACACACTAAGAAGGATGAAGAGGGAAACCCGATTTATCCCAAGCATACCACTCGACTGTGCCGACTCCTAATTTAGAGCTTCCGAGAGGGTTAGCCCAGCGAGAAAGAAAAGGAATCCGATAAGGATGAGGACAAAGAGGAGGATGATGGTTACCCTAATGTCAATTCCACTTTAGTGATTTTTGCTGACCTCGAGAGCAAAAGTCGACTGGAAGTTATCAACAGAGAAGTGAACATGGTTGCTCTGGCGACAACGACATATCTGAAGTGGTCAAAGACTTCTATTACATTCGACCAGTCCGATCACCCAGCGCATGTTGCTACCCCCGGGAGGCAAGCGTTGGTGGTCGACCCAGTCATTGGGGGCACCCGATTGACCAAGGCTCTGATGGATGGTGGCAGTGGTCTGAACATTTTGTTTGTCGAGACTCTCCGAGGGATGGGCATTCCGATGTTCAAACTCACTGAGAGCAACATGCGGTTCCACGGAGTCATTCTGGGGAAGAAGGCCGATTCACTCGGCCAGATCACTCTTGATGTGGTTTTCGGTGATTCCAAGAATTACCGCAAGGAAAAGTTGACATTTGAGGTTGTGGACTTTCATAGTGCCTACCATGCTATTCTGGGAAGGCATGCGTATGCTCGTTACATGGCTCGACCATGTTACGTGTACCTCAAATTGAAGATGCCTGGTCCCAGAGGTGTGATTACAGTCACTGGTAATCGGTAGAGAGCAGAAGAGTGCCTCCAGAAAGGTTCAAAAATTGCCGATGAACATATGGTAGCAGTAGAACTGGAAGAGTACAAGAAGGCTGCCGACCCGAGCGATTTGTTGCGTGCTAAGAAGCCTACTTTAGAGTCTGCATTTTAGTCGTCCGATGAAACAAAGCCCGTGCACATTCATCCGACCAATCCCAATGCTGCTCCGACTCATATATCAACAACACTCGACAGCAAATAGGAAGAAGCGCTCATCCAGTTCCTTCGTGAGAACCAGGACATCTTTGCATGGAAACCGTCTAACATACCGGGTGTACCCAGGGGACTGGCTGAGCACCGTTTGCGAGTCGACCCAAAGGTAAAACCTGTCAAGGAGTATCTCCGTCGGTCCGCCATGGAGAAAAGTAAGGCCATTGGCGAGGAAGTGGCTCGACTTCTGGCAGCTGAATTCATCCGAGAGATATACCACTCAGAGTGGCTCGCCAATGTTGTCATGGTCCCCAAGAAAGATGATTCACTTTGTATGTGCATCGATTTCAAACACATCAATCGGGCCTTCTCAAAAGATAATTTCCCTCTCCCCCGAATCGACCAAATTGTCGACTCAACTGCAGGGTGTGAGCATTTATCCTTTTTGGAAGCGTATTCCAGGTACCATCAGATCCGACTGTATGGATCCGACGAAATAAAAACCGCCTTCATCACCCCATTCGAGTGTTTTTGCTATGTTACTATGCCTTTTGGTCTCAAAAATGCTGGCGCCACATTCATGCGCATGATTTAGAAGTGTTTGCTCACTCAAATCAGTCGAAATGTAGAAGCATACATGGATGACATCATGGTAAAGTCACAGAAAGGTTCAGACCTACTGAATGACCTCGCTGAAACCTTCGCCAACTTGAGAAGATATGATATCGAGTTTAATCCATCTAAGTGCACATTTAGAGTCCCAGGTGGAATGTTACTTGGTTTCCTCGTTTCTAAACGAGAGATCGATGCAAACCCAGAAAAGGTTGGAGCAATCCTCCGAATGAAACGCCCCGTGCGTGTGCACGACGTTCAGAAGCTCACTGGTTGTTTGGCTGCGTTGAGCCGATTCATTTCTCGTCTGGGTGAAAAGGCTTTTCCTCTTACTGATTGATGAAAAAGTCTGACAAGTTCGAGTGGACCCCTGAAGCCGAAGCAGCGTTTGTAGAGCTCAAATCCCTGCTTTCCACCCAGCCGGTGCTTGCTGCTCCAGTCATCAAATAACCTCTATTACTGTACATTGCAGACACTAGACAAGTCATCAGCACAGTGCTCACGGTCGAGTGGGAAGAAGAAGGCAAAGCTTTCAAAGTTCCGCGCCTAGTATATTATATTTCTGAAGTCTTGACTCCGTCCAAGCAGAGATATCCGCATTATCGGAAGCTTGTCTATGGAATTTACTTGACTGCGAAGAAAGTTGCACACTACTTTTCAGATCACTTAGTTTCACTCGTCGGCGATGCTCCATTGTCAGAAATTCTGAACAATAAAGATGCAACTGGTCGAGTGGCAAAATGGGCGATTGAACTCCTTTCATTGGATATAAAGTTTGAGGCGAAGAAAGCAATCACGTCCCAAGCAATAGCAGATTTCCTCACCGAGTGGATTGAACAGCAGCAACCAACTCAGATTCACTCAGAGCATTGGACTATGTTCTTCGATGGGTCCAAGATGTTGAATGGATCCGGTGCTGGTGTAGTTCTGGTATCTCCCAGAGGCGACAAGCTCAGTTATGTCCTTCAAATTCACTTTGATTCCTCAAACAATGAAGCTGAGTATGAAGCACTGTTGTATGGGTTGCGTATGGCTATCTCACTCGGCGTCCGTCGCCTGATGGTCTACGACGACTCAGACTTAGTGGTCAATCAAGTAATGAAGGAATGGGATATCAGAAGTCCAGCCATGACTGGTTACTGCAATGCAGTAAGGAAGCTAGAAAAGAAGATTGAGGGGTTAGAACTCCACCACATACCTCGAATCAAGAATCAAGTCGCTGATGATCTGGCAAAGTTGGGTTCCACTCGGAAACCTATACCCAACAATGTGTTCTTGGAGCATCTCCATACCCCGTCAGTCCAAGAAGATCCTTTCACAGTGGAGCCCCCACAGCTGAAAAGTTCTATCGATCCGACTAAGATCGAAGTCCCGGCCGTGGTCGACCTAATCATGGAAGTTTTGGTAATCACCCCCAACTGGACAGTACCATATATTGTGTATCTGCTTAGGAAAGAGCTTACAGAAGATGAAGATGAGGCCCGCCAGATTGTCCGTCGATCCAAAGCATTCACAGTGATAGGTGGTCAACTTTACAGAGAAAGTGTCACTGGAGTCGCTCAGCAATGTATTACACCAGAGGAAGGTCGAATGATTCTAAATGATATCCACTCGGGGACCTGTGGTCACATGCGTCCTCTCGGACCATCATGGCCAAAGCATACCGAGCAGGATTCTACTGGCTGCGTGCAAATGAGATGGCAAAATATATAGTCGACAAGTGCGAAGGCTGCCAGTTCTACTCAAACATGTCTCACAAGCCTGCATCCGCCTTGAAGACTATTGCACTCGTCTGGACGTATGCTGTCTGGGGTTTGGATGTGGTTGGACCTTTCAAGACCGGCAGAAGTGGTTTCACTCATTTGCTTGTGTCAGTCAACAAATTCACCAAGTGGATCGAAGCCAGGCCTATCAAGCTCGATTCAAGAACTTCCATCAGTTTCATTAGAGAGTTGATATTTTCAGATATGGAGTCCCTCACAGTATTATCACAGATAATGGGTCCAACTTTGATTCTGATGAGTTCATGGCATTCTGTGCCTCCCAAGGCACTCGGGTTGACTACGCATCCGTTGCGCACCCGTAGTCGAATGGGCAAGAAGAAAGGGCGAATGGTTAGATTCTTCAAGGACTGAAACCCCGACTGATGCGTGATCTCAAGCATGCTGTTGGAGCTTGGGTGACCGAATTACCATCTGTTCTATGGGGATTAAGAACAACTCCAAACCGGTCAACGGACTGAACCCCTTTCTTCATGGTGTATGGCGCTGAAGCTAGACTTCCGAGTGATTTGCTGCACAATGCTCCCCGAATGGAATTTTTCTCAGAAGCCGAAGCTAAACAGGCACGCCAAGATGCAGTCGATCTCTTGGAGGAAGAACGTGAAATGGCTCTGATCCGGTCGACCATCTACCAACAAGACTTGAGTCGATTCCATGCCCGTAATGTCATAGGTCGAGCATTCCAAGAAGGAGACCTTGTGCTTCGAGTGCATTAGAAGTGGCCTCATAAGCTCGCTCCGGCCTGGAAAGGCCCCTTCATCGTCACCAAGGTGCTCCACAATGGGGCATATCACCTCTACAACGTAGCCATGAAGAAAGATGAGCCACGCTCATGGAGTGCGGAGCTGCTCCGCCGTTTCTACACCTAAACACTTGGATTAACAAGTTGTAATAAGAATCCTTCAGTTTGCTTATCAAAGACAAGATTTTTGCAATATCTTAATGATTGTTATCCCGTAAACACATGTGTTCAAATCCCCCAGTGGGTGTTCAAATCCCTAAGTTTTCAAAAAACACTCCGAGTGGAGAGCAATCCTCCCACTCGGGGGCTTAGCCGCGAACCCGATTCACCTAAGTTTCAAAAAACACTCCGAGTGGAGAGCAATCCTCCCACTCGGGGGCTTAGCCGCGACCCCGTAATCGCCTAAGTTAAAAACCACTCCGAGTGGAGAGAAATCCTGCCACTCAGGGGCTTAGCCGCGAACCCAATTCGCCTAAGTTTCAAAAACACTCCAAGTGGAGAGCAATCCTCCCACTCGGGTGCTTAGCCATGACCCCGTAATCGCCTAAGTTAAAAATCACTCCGAGTGGAGAGAAATCCTCCAACTCGGGGGCTTAGCCACGAACCCGATTCGCCTAAGTTTCAAAAACACTCCGAGTGGGGAGCAATCCTCCCACTCGGGAGCTTAGTCGCGAGCCCGTAATTGCCTAAATTAAAAAACACTCCGAGTGGAGAGCAATCCTCCCACTCAGGGGCTTAGCCGCGAATTCGATTCGCGTAAGTTTCAAAAACACTCCGAGTGGAGAGCAATCCTCCCACTCAGGGGCTTAGCGCGACCCCGTAATCGCCTAAGTTAAAAACCACTCCAAGTGGAGAGCAATACTCCCACTTGGGGGCTTAGCCGCGAACCCGATTCGCCTAAGTTTCAAAAAACACTCCGAGTGGAGAGCAATCCTCCCACTCGGGAGCTTAGCCGTGACCCCGTAATCGCCTAAGTTAAAAACCACTCCGAGTGGAGAGCAATCCTCCCACTCGGGGGCTTAGCCGCGACCCAGTAATCTCCTAAGTTAAAAACCACTCCGAGTGGAGAGCAATCCTCCCACTCGGGGGCTTAGCCGCGACCCCGTAATCGCCTAAGTTAAAAACCACTCCGAGTGGAGAGCAATCCTCCCACTCGGGGGCTTAGCCGCGAACCCGATTCACCTAAGTTTCAAAAACACTCCAAGTGGAGAGCAACCCTCCTACTCGGGGGCTTAGCTGCGACCCCGTAATCGCCTAAGTTAAAAAACCACTCCAAAGTGGAAAGCAATCCTCCCACTCGTTGGAGCTTTGCCACAAATACAACGTCCGCTCCATCCCGATCCGTCAGGACGATGAGGTGCAGGTCGTGTGCGGCACCTGGTGCTCACATCCGTGAACCTCTCGTCAGAGCTTCACCACAAATACAACGCCCGCTCCATCCCGATCCCTCAGGGCGGCGAGGTGCAGGTCGTGCATACCACTTGGCGCTCATGCCCGTGGCCCTCTCGTCAGAGCTGCAAGTACAATGGCCTTGGGGTCGATTTGGCAAATGGTAAAAACAAAGCAACCATATTCAAGAGAAAATCAAGTTCAGATAAATCCAGCAAGGTTCAGAACCGCGAACGGAAGTACTTGGGCATCAGGCCCGAAGGAGTTTAACGGTTACAAAATCACTTGGCATCCCGAGGCAAATAAAGGTGTGGCATCAAGTTTGTTCACTCCTCAGCAGGAGAGGGGCTGGCTAGCTCGACGAATTCATATAGGTCAATCCCATCGGCGATGCGGGTGGCAAGCTCAATGAAGGTCTCCATAAAAGACTAGAATTGAAGCCTCTTGGTATTGGCGACCTTGATAGCTGCCAGCTTCTCTTCCTTAGTTGCTTTGCAATGGACGCAGACCAGAGACAGAGCCATGTCAGCACCACACCGGGTAGAGGACTTCTTCCACGCTTGCACTCGACCAGGGATTTCATTAAGTCGAGTCAAAGACTCGAGGTCGTTTTGGAACGATACTTTTTGCCAGAGTTCTGTGTCGATCCACGCCATCGCTACTTTCAGTCGGGCAAGATACTCCACAACGCCAGCGAGGCGGGATTCCAGTTGCAACACATTCATAGCAGCTTCATCTTTGATGGGGGAGTTGATGGGATCCAGGCTCGTCTCAATCCGCCCCGTCTCTTCTTCAAAGTTTTGACAGAATTCTGCACACACACACATAGGAAAATAATCAGTCGACCGATCACATGATGAGTCGGTAGTTACAAATCAGTCGGGCAAGGGAAAGTACCTTCGAGCATAAGGAACATCTTCTTGGCGAGCCCTCCTAGATAAGCCTCCAGGTCTTTTCTCTTCTGAGTGAGATCTCCAACCCTGTCAGTCAGAGTCACCTTGTCCTTCTTTAGCTGCACGACTTCTTTGTTGGCTTCATTGATGGCAGTCTTCAGTTTGGCGTTTTCCTCTTCCAACTTACCGACTGAAGCCACCTTCTTTTCGGCAAGTTCAGTTTTCTCTTGTGCCATCTTCTGCACCGCTGCAAGGTTGAGGTCCTTCTGCTCCAAAGCCTGCTTCATTTTCTCTAAAGAAATAACATTCTTCAGATGAGCTTGGAGTTGTCTGTTTTCACTACGCACATCTGTTCGAGTAGAGTCACTTGGTTCAAAGAATGAAAGGAAAAGAAGACAAGGCAAACAGTCGACAGGTTATTACCTCCCATGGCAGCAGCTTCGTCCTTAGCCTTCTGCAAATTCTCTTTGGCTAGCTTCAAGTCAAGGTCGAGCTGGATCTACTTCTGCTCCAAGTCTGCAAACTGAACCACAAGATCACAAGATATATACAATCAACAAGTAAGATGGTTCAGTCGACAAGAACAAAGGTCAATTGCTTCTGAGCGATAAATACAAGTTCAAGTCTTTTCGGCAAAAAGAGCTCTAAGACTACTGCCGAATCAAACATTCAATAGTAGTCTCGGGGACTACACCCAGTGGGTGCACTTGGCGTGCCCCCACTGGTTCGACTTTCCACTCGACATGGTCTGTCCAGTCGGAGTGCCAAAAAAAACAAGAGATAGCAATCATTCTCAGACCACCGCCGACTGCCCGCAGTCAACGGCGGTCTCGGGGACTACACCCAGTGGGTGCACTTGGCGTGCCCCCACTGGTTCGACTTTCCACTCGACATGGCCCGTCCAGTCGGAGTGGAACTTTGCAAATAGACATTCATCAAAGACCCCTGCCGAATAAAACATTCGACGGTGGTCTCGTGGACTACACCCAGTGGGTGCACTCTGCGTGCCCCCACTGATCCAAGGATACACTAAACACGACCTAGTCGACCCAAGTGGAAGAACAATTCAGCAAAAGTTAAAACACCCAGTGGGTGTACAGATGCAAGGTGCAGACTCATGGAAAATGTTCATCCACGGACATATTTTGAATAATAAAGGAGCAGTTTCCAAGTACCATATCCTAACAGAGCAAAAATCAAGCTGAAAGATCAGTCGGAATCAACTCACCTGGACATTAGTTCAAAGTGCAGAGCTGGCATCATAGGCAGCCTAGCTAGCTTCGTGCACCACCTTCACTCGCTCCATCATAAAGCCTGCTTGGCGTATGGCTTCCTTAGCAGCGCTCACTGGGTCTCTGGGACATGATGGTAATGAACAACAGAGTGGGTGGAACAGTCGAAGCAGCCAGGGGATCTAAGATATGGAGTTGCACGGACGGAGCAAGGTCTTGGGCAGTTGACGCCGAAGGACGATTAGTTGATAGTGGATCGGCAAAAGAAACAGAAGCCCGAGCTGGGTCTCCCGATTACTGAATCACTGGTTCTGGCACTGGTGTCGACTAAGATACCTTGCTTGCAGGCGCCCTTCTGCTCAAGGTCTTGCCCTTTCTTCCCGTGGTCTTCTGAGGCACGTCTTCATCATCGTCTGGAAGATTAATGACATTCGGTGGTGCTGCAAAGGACTCGACCGTCAGAGTTCACTCGACCGACAGTACAAGTTGACAAAATGAGAGAAAAGTGATGGAGTTGTACCTGCTTTGGAAGTGGCTGCATCCTCAGTCTCCTTATCGTCTTGGTCCTTGTCGATGTCCATGGAGGTCATGGAAGTAGCAGCGCTGAAAGTGCCAGAACTCATGCAGTTAAGCATCAGAATGAGTCAACAAGCACACAACAGTTCCCAAACAATGCGCAAGAGAGAAAAAAGATAAAATACTTACTCAGAAGTAATGGAAACTTCCACTTTGAATTGGGCAAGGCCTTCCGAGGCTTCGAAGGGGCAGCCTTGAGCTGCTTGGCGGCCTTTTCAGTCGGGACCGGAGACAAAGTCCGAGTGCGTTTGTGCTCTTGGGCTCTGGGAGGCACTGCCTTGCCACGCTCGCCCGCAGGGTCCTGAGATTGCTTGGATCGACGCTCTAAGCGAGGTGGTGATTCGACTTCCTCACTGCCGCCCGAGTCATCACTGCCGTCTTCATGGTCATCAGGGGACTGCCACTCGCCACTCTCGTAAGTACTCTCCGTTCCCTCCTGGGTTTGCTCCCTGTTCGGCATCGAGTACATCCCAGTATAAATCTGCAAGGCAAAGAGTCAAACAAGCATCCATCAGACTCAAAGACTGTCACAAATCAGAATAAAAATACACTCGGAAACAAAGGTCAGACCTTTTCCGGCTTGTTTTCGGCGTCGAAGAGGGCGACTCTCTTGGACCGCCTGGGGTTGTCTTTGTTACCAGTGATGCTCCGCAGCCACTGCTCCACTGTCTCCTCGGAGACTTCCTCTGGGTCGACCCGAGCAGTGTCGTTGGGGCCTGAATACATCCACATCGGATGATCGCGGGCTTGAAGGGGCTGGATGCGTCTGCTGAGAAACACTTCCAACAAATCCATGCCGGTCACGCCGTCACGGACCAGTTGGACTACTCGGTCGACTAGCATTGACACCTCTTCCTTCTCTGCTGGAGTCACGATAAGAGAAGAGGGTTGGCTGACTTGGTCCATGGTGAAGGGGGGAAGTCCGGTCGATTGACCGGGAGTTGGAACGTCTCGGCAGTAGAACCAGGTCGACTGCCACCCTCTAACTGAGTCGGGAAGGGTCATGGCTGGAAAAGTACTTCTACCCCTAGTCTGAATCCCTAGACCCCCGCACATTTGGATCACGTGCGTCTTCTCGTCACTCGGATTTGCCTTCTTCACAGACTGAGAGCGACAAGTAAAGATGTGCTTGAATAAACCCCAATGTGGTCGACAACCCAAGAAGTTTTCGCACAGGGAGATGTAGGCGGCGAGGTATGTGATTGTGTTGGGGGAGAAATGATGAAGTTGGGCACCAAAAAAGTTCAAGAACCCTCGAAAAAAGGATGCGGAGGCAGACTGAAACCACGATAGACATGAGTAGCAAGGAGAACACACTCACCCTCCTGTGGCTGGGGCTCGGTCTCGTTCCCCGGCAGCCTCCAAGATCCGTGGGAGATCAGGCCTCCACTGGCCATGTCCTCCAAGTCCTCCTTCTGGATTGCAGAGCGGATCCAGTCCCCCTGGATCCAACCAGGCGGCAGACCAGACCTCGATGACGATCCCCAACTCGTCTTCTTGCCCTTCACCGCCGCCGCCTTCTTGCGCTCTAGGGCCGCCGTCTTGTCCTTGCCCATGGTGACGGGATGCTCGCAGGAGAACGGAGACTGTGAAGAGGGCGAAGAGCATAGTGGAGAAGGAGGAGAAGGGGACGATTGGGGCGCACTGTGCTCTGCCTTGGCTCGTACGCTATTTATGAGGCCACTTCCGAGTGGCTGACGAGTGGGCCCGAGCAATCTAATCATATCCCACGGCAGGTGCTCGCCCGATACGTGGCGGAAAAAGCGGCAGGAAGATCGAGGCGTCCTCATTTATCCACTCTGTTTACTGCGGCGCGCTCCGTCCTGCGTGCTTCCCTGAAATTTCGAATCCCATGAGATCCGGAAACCACAGAGTAACCAATCACGCCGGATATTTCATTCCATATCAACACTCGGAGACTATCAGTTGATTTCACTCGACGACCTCTGAATCGATCGAGGCGACTGAAACAAGATCGAAGCTTCAACATGATTCAAGGGCTAAGATGAGATACCTCTGCAGTAGAGAATCAGGTCGGAATCAACCTCAGCTCTTTCTTCACTCGGTCCTCCATCCATTCGGGGGCTAATGACGATGACATGTACCTAGGGTAGGGTCATAGGCCTGACCTAGATTCCTTACCCAAGGACACTGCCATAGAATCAAAGACATTCAAGATACAACAGAGGAAACCGACTGAGTTCATCAAGGAGTGCAATCCACTCGACCTCTAACCTCACTCGGAAACCCCAATTCCATTCGACCAAGATGAAGTCACTCGACCATGCAAGAAACCACTCGGAATGCAGAAGACCTAAAGTTACTCCGGATGGCAAAGGTCAGGCGTTTAGTCTGTAGTCTTAAAGATAATGTATAGCTCTTTATAACTGGCGTTACCAGTAATGTCCTGTCTTAATGTACATTGAACCCTATGTAACGTTGGATGGATGGGGTCCTGGCGCACTCTATATAAGACACCCCCTCCTCTAGGACAAGGGTTCGCGCCCCTGTAAATCTCATGCATAGTCCAGTCGACCAGCCTCCGGGCACCGAGACATAGGGCTGTTACTTCCTCCGAGAAGGGCCTGAACTTGTAAACCTTGCGTGCACAATCTCGCCGTAGCTAGGATCTTGCCTCCTCTTACATACCCCCTATAGTATTGTTAGACTTACTCCCACGACAATATGTTTACGATGCCTTGATGTTATTTTCGCTTTCTTATGTGTACTTTGATGCCATGCCCTTGGTTTCCATATAACTTGCTGTAGTTTGTCTCTTTTTTGCTCTCAAGTTGCCATCATGCCAAATCTGTCAACCTGTTAACAGTATGTTCCATTTTGCAAGTATCATAGTAATTACTCCATGCATCATATGAACTTTTGCCCTTGGACTAAGTTGAAGTATATCATGTCTACTACATGCCCATGTCTTTTGCATAATTATTAAAGTTGATATGCTTGCTGTTATGTGCCTCCAAAGTCAGTATCATAATGTTATTGTTTTGCATTCCCAGATTTCCTCCAAGTCTGAGAATCAGCTTATATCATGTTTGCATCTTGTCTTGATGATTCCCATGAACCTGTTGCTCATATGGTTATGCCATGTTGTGTGTTTTGAGCTCTATGATATGTACTAGCATGCCATGCTTTTGCTTGCCATGTTCTTGCACTGTAGCTTAATTACTTCTTGCCTCCAACATGCCATCGTATAAACTCTGCTCATGCATATGCTTTGTTTTTCACTAAGTCATAATCTGTGTTACCAAGTTGCTTTTTGCACTGATCATCTTGGATTCATCTTGATGCCTATGGATCTGAACCTTAATGATATTTGAAGCATGTAAACTATACTTTTAGTGCATATCAAGTTTGTGTCCATATGTTTCCTGTAGCATGTCGTTTCCTTGATTGCAAAGTGCCTACTTGTTGTTTTGGACAGCTTGTCCTTTAAACTTGTTTCGTGTGTATGTGTTGAACCGGGGCTCTCTTGGGAGCATGCTCTATATGAAACTTGCTTGGTTTTGCATGTAGTTTCATCTTGCCTTGTTGCATCCATGTCTTGGAGTACTTGTGATGGCGTTTTGCATGCATTTTGCATCAATGCCATGTTTAACTTGTTTTGCTCATATCTTCTAGGTCGTAGCTCCGAATTAAACAAACTTTATATGTAACTTGACTAGAAAGACACGTAGATCATCATGGTGCACTTTAACTTGCTGTTTAACAACTTCAACATTATGTGTTATTCAGATCTGGACCAATTTCGAAATTTGCATATGAGGACTTACCGAAATTGTTTTATGTTGTTTCCGGCCTCATTTCACCTTGCTTTGATGTGTTGTTCTTGTATGCATCATCTCTTGCCATGAGTAGCATCATGTAGCCTTGTCATGCATCATATTTGGTTGAGCATCATGTTGTGTTTATGTGTTGCGTGTTTACCATGTTGTTTGCTTCTTTCTGGTTGTGCTCCTTCTCGATAGTTCCTGTTTCGTTGCGATTGTGAGGAGTCGTTCGACTACCTGGGATCGTCTTCTTCATGGACTCGTTCTTCTTCCTAGCAGGATTTCAGGCAAGATGACCGTCACCTTGGATCTCACTACTATCTTTGATATGCTAGTTGTCTCGATGCTATTGCTATGTCGCGCTACCTACCACTTGTTTATCAAGCCTCCCAAATTGCCATGATAGCCTCTAACCTTTTTCCACCATCCTAGCAAACCGTTGTCTGGCTATGTTACCGGTTTGCTCAGCCCCTCTTATATCGTTGCCAGTTGCAGGTTGTTACATGTTGGCACATGTATATCATGGATATCATGGATATCATGAGATATCACAATATCTCTTATTTAATTAATGCATCTATATACTTGGTAAAGGGCGGAAGGCTCGACCTTTTGCCTGGTGTTTTGTTCCACTCTTGCCGCCCTAGTTTCCGTCATACCGGTGTTATGTTCCTTGATTTTGTGTCCCTAACACGGTGAGGGTTTATGGGCCCCTCTTGACAGTTCGATTTGAATAAAACTCTTCCATCAAGGCCCAACATTGGTTTTAACATTTGCCATAATAATATTGAACTAAATAATTAACTGGCATAGGGCGTCATGAACCCGAGGATTCTTTTCTACATATAGGGGGGCCAGTGCTGATGGTGTTGGTCCCAAACTAGAGCACCATGCGGGACCACCTCTTGGTAACTTGGGGTATTTTGGTGTCGGAGTAATGGGCCACGGGTAGCCAGACCCGAGTCCCTGAGCCTTTCACGACATCGGGGCTGGCTGCGCCCCTCAAGACATCAAGAATAAGTGCCGCCTTCTGGTGGCCGGCTGTCCCGAGCGGCCGGCTACCGGAAGGCAGCCGAGTTCAAGAAGGTGGCTCCAAGACGGGCCGACTTCCTGCGGGCAGCCTCCGGAGAGGCCGGCTCCTAGCAGGTGGCCCACCGCGCCCTCGGAGTCTGCACTCCCATTTAAGAAGACGAGACGGGGTGAGGCTACAGTGTAGCCCATCCCTCCCATATCCAGGGCCAGGCGTGGCCACAGTGCTCCGTTCAGACGGAGATCTCTGCATGTACGTGGCATTGTTGCCACTCCATCCCTGACGTCCCTGCTGGCAGGCAAGGCCCTGTTCCCACGACGACATGTCGGTACGGCCTGCAGGCAGCGGGCCCTACTAGGCAGCGAGAGCCCGGGAGTCAGCGGAGGCCTGACTAGTCGAACCTGAGGGAGGCCGGCTCCCAGCAGGCGGCCCGTTCCTCCCTCGGGGCCCGCACACCATTAACCAGATGAGACCCGGAGTGGCTACAGTGATCTCCCACCAGGCGGCGGGACTGTAGCCACGCTCCCCTGACGAAGCATGCGTCATTAGCACCAAGGCTACAGTAACCAGCGGCCGGCAAGACCCGCGAGCGGTGGGAGCGGCCTGTCGGCTCCGTACCAGACCAGTCGGTGGGGCCCATCAGGCGGCGGGCCCCAGCAGCCGGCGGAGAAGCCGGCGACCAGATACACTGACAGTCGGGTCCTACACCCGGCCAGATTACCATTGTACCCCTGGGGGGTAGGCCTACATAAACCCCCCAGGGCACCCATGCAAAGGGTTCCCAACCTGTTAGAACTAGACTCACACCTAGAGGAGAGAAAGAACATGCCTGCCTTCTTCTACCTCTAGCATATAGCTCGAGGAGCACCATTGTACTCACTAGTGCCTTAGTGATCATGCGGAGACCCCGCAGAGCAGGACTAGGGGTGTTATCTCCTAGGAGAGCCCCGGACCTGGGTAAAGTACTGAAGGAAATATGCCCCAGAGGCAATAATAAAGTTATTATTTATTTCCTTATATCATGATAAATGTTTATTATTCATGCTAGAATTGTATTAACCGGAAACGTAATACATGTGTGAATACATAGACAAACAGAATGTCACTAGTATGCCTCTACTTGACTAGCTCATTGATCAAAGATGGTTATGTTTCCTAATCATAGACATGAGTTGTCATTTGATTAACGAGATCACACCATTAGGAGAATGATGTGATTGACTTGACCCATTCCGTTAGCATAGCACTTGATCGTTTAGTTTGTTGCTATTACTTTCTTCATGACTTATACATGTTCCTATGACTATGAGATTATGCAACTCCCGTTTACCGGAGGAACACTTTGTGTGCTACCAAACGTCACAACATAACTGGGTGATTATAAAGGTGCTCTACAGGTGTCTCCGAACGTACTTGTTGGGTTGGCATATTTCGAGATTAGGATTTGTCACTCCGATTGTCGGAGAGGTATCTCTGGGCCCTCTCGGTAATGCACATCACTTAAGCCTTGCAAGCATTGCAACTAATGAGTTAGTTGCGAGATGATGTATTACGGAACGAGTGAAGAGACTTGCCGGTAATGAGATTGAACTAGGTATTGAGATACCAACGATCGAATCTCGGGCAAGTAACATACCAATGACAAAGGGAACAATGTATGTTGTTATGTGGTCTGACCGATAAAGATCTTCGTAGAATATGTGGGAGCCAATATGAGCATCCAGGTTCCGCTATTGGTTATTGAACGGAGACGTGTCTCCGTCATGTCTACATTGTTCTCGAACCCGTAGGGTTCGCACGCTTAAGGCTTCGATGACAGTTATATTATGAGTTTATGAGTTTTGATGTACCGAAGGAGTTCGGAGTCCCGTATTAGATCGGGGACATGACGAGGAGTCTCGAAATGGTCGAGACGTAAAGATCGATATATTGGACGACTATATTCGGACATCAGAAAGGTTCCGAGTGATTCGGGTATTTTTCGGAGTACCGGAGAGTTACAGGAATTCGCCGGGGAGTATATGGGCCTTATTGGGCCATACCGGAATAGAGGAGAGAGGCCAAAAGGAAGGAGGCGCGCGCCCCCCTCTGGTCCGAATTGGACAAGGGGTGCAGCCCACTTTTCCTTTGTTCCCTCTCCCCTCTTTCCTTCTCTCCTACTCCAACAAGGGAAGGAGGAGTCCTACTCCCGGTGGGAGTAGGACTCCCCCCTTGGCGCGCCCTCCTCCTAGGCCGGCCGCCTCCCCCTTGCTCCTTTATATACGGGGGCAGGGGGCACCCCATAGACACACAAGTTGATCTGTTGATCTCTCCCAGCCGTGTGCGGTGCCCCCCTCCACCATATTCCACCTCGGTCATATCGTAGCGGTGCTTAGGCGAAGCCCTGCGTCGGTAGCAACATCATCACCGTCATCACGCCGTCGTGCTGACGGAACTCTCCCGTGAAGCTCTGCTGGATCGGAGTTCGCGGGACGTCATCGAGCTGAACGTGTGCTGAACTCGGAGGTGCCGTGCGTTCGGTACTTGGATCGGTCGGATCGTGAAGACGTACGACTACATCAACCGCGTTGTGCTAACGCTTCCGCTTTCGGTCTACGAGGGTACGTGGACAACACTCTCCCCTCTCGTTGCTATGCATCACCATGATCTTGCGTGTGCGTAGGATTTTTGAAATTACTACGTTCCCCAACAGTACGTTGGCGTTCGTGTCTACGCCTCATCCCGCTTCCAGGCACCGGCCACGTTCTACTCACTCCCACCATGATAAGCCATCCATTGGCATATGTCGCACCCAACCCCCGACATTTGGTGCCCACCGTGGGGTGAGGTGCACCGTCTCCCGGAGACCTGCTCTGGACGGGAACTTTGTTCCTTCCTGGCGAGCGCAGCCAGCCCAGCACGCCACACGGCGTCTGCGCCGACGCGCTGCACGGCATGGAGGTCGCTTGTGCGGCGACCTGCCTCGCCGATCTTGTTGGCGAGATTCGCCTCTCAGACGAGCCCGCGTCTGATGCGGGCACGGAAGGCCCTGAGAGCCGCCTTGTCAGCCTCCTCAATCAACTCCACGTCGCAGCGAGCCTGCTGCGGACTTGGAGTCGGTTGGCTCCACCGACCCGATGCTTGTCAACTTCGACATGGCGTCGCTTGACGTGTTCCCCACCAACGTGGTGGTCTACGATGAACCGCCCCCTCGCGCGGACAGCGGCGGCAGCACCGTCACGGAGGTACTCGTCATCAGCCACGGCGAGCACTCTGGCGGAGGTCGCCAGGATCCGTTGCAGGCGGCAAATGCAAGACCTGACCGTGCCCATCCCAGAAGACGCCGATGCGGAGACGCTGGAGGCACGTCGTGTCCAGCTCGTCAAAAGCGCCAACTGGTTGGCCAGCATGAGACGCCTTTCAGAGGCCTACCAGCGTGAAATGGACTGTGCCATCGACGGCACGCCGGCTCCTGGTGGGCCTAGCCGCATTGGCCCGATCCGGCAGCGTGGCGTGACCATCACCAGCATGTTCGGGACAGATCGTCCCGTCTACGCCACGCCCGCAGAGAACATATGAGCTGCCCAGGCGGCAGCGGACGAGCTAGACAAGCTCGAGGGCGACGAGTGTCGCCACATGACGAAGCGTGTTCAGCAGCTCCTCGACGCGGCTGCTGAGCAGCAAGAGGCCGGCTGCCGCGCTGAGGCGCCCAACCAGCGAAACGATGATCCGCCTCCCCGCCGGGACCAAGGCGCGACCTCCCAGACGCCGACTGGTGGCGTCCGCGATAGGAGAGACAAGGAGCCGGCTGCCAGCCGCAGTCAGACTCGCATCACCATCGAGCGCGACCAAGACGGCCGCCCAAGAACTGTGCGGCGGCGAGACGACTGTCCGCCTACCCCTCCCCGTAGGGAAAGGCGCATTTCCTCTATTCGGACATCGGAAAGGTTCCGAGTGATTCGGGTATTTTTCGGAGTACCGGAGAGTTACGGGAATTTGCCGGGGAGTATATGGGCCTTATTGGGCCATACGGGAATAGAGGAGAGAGGCCAAAAGGAAGGAGACGCGCGCCCCCCTCTGGTCCGAATTGGACAAGGGGTGCAGCCCACTTTTCCTTGTTCCTCTCCCCCTCTTTCCTTCTCTCCTACTCCAACAAGGGAAGGAGGAGTCCTACTCCCGGTGGGAGTAGGACTCCCCCCTTGGCGCGCCCTCCTCCTAGGCCGGCCGCCTCCCCCCTTGCCCCTTTATATACGAGGGCAGGGGGGCACCCCATAGACACACAAGTTGATTTGTTGATCTCTCCCAGCCATGTGCGGTGCCCCCCTCCACCATATTCCACCTCGGTCATATCGTAGTGGTGCTTAGGCGAAGCCCTGCGTCAGTAGCAACATCATCACCGTCATCACGCCGTCGTGCTGACGGAACTCTCCCGTGAAGCTCTGCTGGATCGGAGTTCGCGTTACGTCATCGAGCTGAACGTGTGCTGAACTCGGAGGTGTCGTGCGTTCGGTACTTGGATCGGTCGGATCGTGAAGACGTACGACTACATCAACCGTGTTGTGCTAACGCTTCCGCTTTCGGTCTACGAGGGTACGTGGACACACTCTCCCCTCTCGTTGCTATGCATCACTATGATATTGCGTGTGCGTAGGAATTTTTTTGAATTGCTACGTTCCCCAACAGTGGCATCCGAGCCAGGTTTTATGTGTAGATGTCATATGCACGAGTAGAACACAAGTGAGTTGTGGGCGATATAAGTCATACTGCTCACGAGCATGTCATACTTTGGTTCGGCGGTATTGTTGGATGAAGCGGCTCGGACCGACATTACTCGTACGCTTACGCGAGACTGGTTCTACCAATGTGCTTTGCACACAGGTGGCTGGCGGGTGTCAGTTTCTCCAACTTTAGTTGAACCGAGTGTGGCTACGCCCGGTCCTTGCGAAGGTTAAAATAGCACCAACTTGACAAACTATCGTTGTGGTTTTGATGCGTAGGTAAGAACAGTTCTTGCTAAGCCCGTAGCAGCCACGTAAAACTTGCAACAACAAAGTAGAGGACGTCTAACTTGTTTTTGCAGGGCATGTTGTGATGTGATATGGTCAAAACGTGATGCTATATTTTATTGTATGAAATGATCATGTTTTGTAACCGAGTTATCGGCAACTGGCAGGAGCCATATGGTTGTCGCTTTATTGTATGCAATGCAATCGCCCTGTAATGCTTTACTTTATCACTAAGCGGTAGCGATAGTCGTGGAAGCATAAGATTGGCGAGACGACAACGATTCTACGATGGAGATCAAGGTGTCGCGCCGGTGACGCTGGTGATCATGACGGTGCTTCGGAGATGGAGATCACAAGCACAAGATGATGATGGCCATATCATATCACTTATATTGATTGCATGTGATGTTTATCTTTTATGCATCTTATCTTGCTTTGATTGACGGTAGCATTATAAGATGACCTCTCACTAAATTTCAAGATAAAAGTGTTCTCCCTGAGTATGCACCATTGCCAAAGTTCGTCGTGCCCAGACACCACGTGATGATCGGGTGTGATAAGCTCTACGTCCATCTACAACAGGTGCAAGCCAGTTTTGCACACGTAGAATACTCGGGTTAAACTTGACGAGCCTAGCATATGCAGATATGGCCTCGGAACACTGAGACCGAAAGGTCGAGCGTGAATCATATAGTAGATATGATCAACATAGTGATGTTCACCATTGAAAACTACTCCATTTCACGTGATGACCGGTTATGGTTTAGTTGATTTGGATCACGTGATCACTTAGAAGATTAGAGGGATGTCTTTCTAAGTGGGAGTTCTTAAGTAATATGATTAATTGAACTTTAATTTATCATGAACTTAGTCCTGATAGTATTTGCATATCTATGTTGTAGATCGATAGCCCGCGTTATTGCTTCCCTATGTTTTATATGTGTTCCTAGAGAAAACTAAGTTGAAAGATGATAGTAGCAATGATGCGGACAGGGTCCGTGATCTGAGGTTTATCCTCATTGCTGCACAGAAGAATTATGTCCTTGATGCACCGCTAGGTGACTGACCTATTGCAGGAGCAGATGCAGACGTTATGAACGTTTGGCTAGCTCAATATGATGACTACTTGATAGTTTAGTGCACCATTCTTAACAACTTAGAATCGGGATTTCAAAGATGTTTTGAACGTCATGGACCACATGAGATGTTCTAGGAGTTGAAATTAATATTTCAAGCAAATACCCGAGTTGAGAGATATGAGGTCTCCAACAAGTTCTATAGCTAAAAGATGGAGGAGAATAGCTCAAGCAGTAAGCATGTGCTCAGATTGTCTGGGTACTACAATCGCTTGAATCAAGTGGGAGTTAATCTTCCAGATAAAATAGTTTTTGACAGAATTCTCTAGTCACCATCACCAAGTTAGTAGAACTTAGTGATGAACTATAATATGCAAGGGATGACGAAAACAATTCCCAAGCTCTTCGCGATGCAAAAACCGGCGAAGGTAGAAATCAAGAAAAACATCAAGCGTTGATGGTTGACAAGACCACTAGTTTCAAGAGAAAGGGCAAAGGGAAGAAGGGGAAACTTCAAGAAGAACGGCAAACAAGTTGCTGCTCAAGTGAAGAAACCCAAGTCTGGACCTAAGCCTGAGACTAAGTGCTTCTACCGCAAAGGGACTGGTCACTAGAAGCGGAACTACCCCAAGTATTTGGTGGATAAGAAGGATGGCAAAGTGAACAAAGGTATATTTGATATACAGATTATTGATGTGTATTTTACTAGTGTTCGTAGCAACCCATCGGTATTTGATACTAGTTCAGTTGCTAAGAGTAGTAACTCGAAACGGGAGTTGCAGAATGAACAGAGACTAGTTAAGGGTGAAGTGACGATGTGTGTTGGAAGTGGTTCGAAGATTGATATGATCATCATCGCACACTCCCTATACTTTCGGGATTAGTGTTGAACCTAAATAAGTGTTATTTGGTGCTTGTGTTGAGCATGAATATGATTTGATCATGTTTATTGCAATACGGTTTTTCATTTAAGTAAGAGAATAAATTGTTGTTCTGTTTACATGAATAAAACCTTCTATGGTCATACACCCAATGAAAATGGTTTGTTGGATCTCGATTGTGTTGATACACATTCTCATAATATTGAAGCCAAAAGATGCAAAGTTAATAATGATAGTGAAACTTATTTGTGGCACTGCCGTTTAGGTCATATTGGTGTAAAGCGCATGAAGAAAATCCATGATGATGGGCTTTTGAAATCACTTGATTATGAATCAGTTGATTCTTGCGAACCGTGCCTCATGGGCAAGATGACTAAGACTCCATTCTCCGGAACAATGGAGCAAGCAACTGACTTATTGGAAATAATACATACTGATGTATGCAGTCCGATGAATGTTGAGGCTCGTGGCGGATATCGTTATTTTCTCACATTCACAGATGATTTAAGCAGATATGGGTATATCTACTTGATGAAACATAAGCCTGACACATTTGAAAAGTTCAAAAACTTCAGAGTGAAGTGGAAAATCATCGTGACAAGAAAATAAAGTTTCTACGATCTGATCATAGAGACAAATATTTGAGTTACGAGTTTTGTCTTCAATTAAAACAATGTGGAATAGTTTCACAAAATCAGGCCACCTGGAACACCACATCATAATGGTGTGTCCGAACGTCATAACCGTACTATTATTGGATATAGTGCAATCTATGATGTTTCTTACCGATTAACCATTATAGTTTTGAGGTTATGTGTTAGAGACAGCTACATTCACGTTAAATAGGGCACCATCTAAATCCGTTGAGACGACACCGTATGAACTATGGTTTGGCAAGAAACCTAAGCTGTCGTTTCTTAAAGTTTGAGGTTGCAATGCTTATGTGAAAGAGTTTCAACCTGATAAGCTCAAACCCAAATCGGAGAAGTGCGTCTTCATAGGATACCCAAAAGAAAATGTTGGTTACACCTTCTATCACAGATCCGAAGGCAAGATATTCATTGCTGAGAATGGATCCTTTCTAGAGAAGGAGTTTCTCTCGAAAGAAGTGAGTGGGAGAAAAGTAGAACTTGATGAGGTAACTGTACCTGCTCCCTTATTGGAAAGTAGTTCATCACAGAAATCTGTTCCTGTGACTACTACACCAATTAGTGAGGAAGCTAATGATGATGATCATGTAACTTCAGATCAAGTTACTACCGAACCTCGTAGGTAAACCAGAGTGAGATCCGCACCAGAGTGGTACAGTAATCCTGTTCTGGAGGTCATGTTACTTGACCATGATGAACCTACGAACTATGAGGAAGCGATGATGAGCCCAGATTCCGCGAAATGGCTCGAGGCCATGAAATCTGAGATGAGATCCATGTATAAGAACAAAGTATGGACTTTGATGGACTTGCCCAAAGATCGGCGAGCCATTGAGATTAAATGGATCTTCAAGAGGAAGACGGATGCTGATAGTAGTGTTACTATCTACAAAGCTAGAATTGTCGCAAAAAGGTTTTCGACAAGTTCAAGGTGTTGACCACGATGAGAATTTCTCACTCGTATCTATGCTTAAGTCTGTCTGAATCATGTTAGCTATTGCCGCATTTTATGAAATCTGGCAAATGGATAAACAAAACTGCATTCCTTAATAGGATTTATGAAAGAAGAGTTGTATATGATGCAACCAGAAAGGTTTTGTCAATCCTAAAGGTGCTAAGGAAATATGCAAGCTCCAGCGATCCATCTATGGACTGGTCCAAGCATCTCGGAGTTGGAATATATGCTTTGATAAGTTGATCAAAGCATATAGTTTTATACAGACTTGCGGTGAAGTCTGTATTTACAAGAAAGTGAGTGGGAGCACTACAACATTTCTGATAAGTATATGTGAATGACATATTGTTGATCGGAAATAATGTAGAATTATTCTGCAAAGCATAAAGGAATGTTTGAAAGGTTTTTTTAAGAAAGACCTCGGTGAAGCTGCTTACATATTGAGCATCAAGATCTATAGAGATAGATCAAGATGCTTGATAAGTTTTTCAATGAGTACATACCTTGACAAGATTTTGAAGTAGTTCAAAATGGAACAGTCAAAGAAGGAGTTCTTGCCTGTGTTACAAGGTGTGAAGTTGAGTAAGACTCAAAACCCGATCACGGCAGAAGATAGAGAGAGAATGAAAGTCATTCCCTATGCCTCAGCCATAGGTTCTATAAATTATGCCATGCTGTGTACCAGACCTATTGTATACCCTACCCTGAGTTTGGCAAAGAAGTACAATAGTGATCTAGGAGTAGATCACTGGACATTGGTCAAAATTATCCTTAGTGGAATAAGGATATGTTTCTCGATTATGGAAGTGACAAAAGGTTCATCGTAAAGGGTTACGTCGATGCAAATTTTGACACTGATCCAGATGACTCTAAATCTCAATCTGGATACATATTGAAAGTGGGAGCAATTAGCTAGAGTAGCTCTGTGCAGAGCATTGTTGACATAGAAATTTGCAAAATACTTACGGATCTGAATGTGGCAGACCCGTTGACTAAACTTCTCTCACAAGCAAAACATGATCACACCTTAGTACTCTTTGGTTGTTAATCACATAGTGATGTGAACTAGATTATTGACTCTAGTAAACCCTTTGAGTGTTGGTCACATGTCGATGTGAACTATGGGTGTTAATCACATGGTGATGTGAACTATTGGTATTAAATCACATGGCGATGTGAACTAGATTATTGACTCTAGTGCAAGTGGGAGACTGAAGGAAATAGGCCCTAGAGGCAATAATAAAGTTATTATTTATTTCCTTATATCATGATAAATGTTTATTATTCATGCTAGAATTGTATTAACCGGAAACATAATACATGTGTGAATACATAGACAAACAGAATGTCACTAGTATGCCTCTACTTGACTAGCTCGTTGATCAAAGATGGTTATGTTTCCTAATCATAGACATGAGTTCTCATTTGATTAATGGGATCACATCATTAGGAGAATGATGTGATTGACTTGACCCATTCCGTTAGCATAGCACTTGATCTATTAGTTTGTTGCTATTGCTTTCTTCATGACTTATACATGTTCCTATGACTATGAGATTATGCAACTCCCATTTACCGGAGGAACACTTTGTGTGCTACCAAACGTCACAACGTAACTGGGTTATTATAAAGGTGCTCTACAGGTGTCTCCGAAGGTACTTGTTGGGTTGGCGTATTTCGAGATTAGGATTTGTCACTCCGATTGTCGGAGAGGTATCTCTGGTCCCTCTCGGTAATGCACATCACTTAAGCCTTGCAAGCATTGCAACTATTGAGTTAGTTGCGGGATGACGTATTACAGAACGAGTAAAGGGACTTGCCGGTAACGAGATTGAACTAGGTATTGAGATACCGACGATCGAATCTCGGGCAAGTAACATACCGATGACAAAGGGAACAACGTATGTTGTTATGCGGTCTGACCGATAAAGATCTTCGTAGAATATGTGGGAGCCAATATGAGCATCCAGGTTCCGCTATTGGTTATTGACTGGAGACGTGTCTCGGTCATGTCCACATTGTTCTCGAACCCGTAGGGTCCACACGCTTAAGGTTTCGATGACAGTTATATTATGAGTTTATGAGTTTTGATGTACTGAAGGAGTTAGGAGTCCCGGATGAGATCGGGGACATGACGAGGAGTCTCGAAATGGTCGAGACGTAAAGATCGATATATTGGACGACTATATTCGGACATCAGAAAGGTTCCGAGTGATTCGGGTATTTTTCGGAGTACCGGAGAGTTACAGGAATTCGCCGGGGAGTATATGGGCCTTATTGGGCCATACCGGAATAGAGGAGAGAGGCCAAAAGGAAGGAGGCGCGCGCCCCCCTCTGGTCCGAATTGGACAAGGGGTGCAGCCCACTTTTCCTTGTTCCTCTCCCCCTCTTTCCTTCTCTCCTACTCCAACAAGGGAAGGAGGAGTCCTACTCCCGGTGGGAGTAGGACTCCCCCCTTGGCGCGCCCTCCTCCTAGGCCGGCCGCCTCCCCCCTTGCTCCTTTATATACGAGGGCAGGGGGCACCCCATAGACACACAAGTTGATCTGTTGATCTCTCCCAGCCGTGTGCGGTGCCCCCCTCCACCATATTCCTCCTCGGTCATATCGTAGCGGTGCTTAGGTGAAGCCCTGCGTCGGTTGCAACATCATCACCGTCATCACGCCGTCGTGCTGACGGAACTTTCCCATGAAGCTCTGCTGGATCGGAGTTCACGGGACCTCATCGAGCTGAACGTGTGCTGAACTCGGAGGTGCCGTGCGTTCGGTACTTGGATCGGTCGGATCATGAAGACGTACGACTACATCAACCGCGTTGTGCTAACGCTTCCTCTTTCGGTCTACGAGGGTACGTGGACACACTCTCCCCTCTCGTTGCTATGCATCACCATGATCTTGCGTGTGCATAGGAATCCTTTTGAATTGCTACGTTCCCCAACAAGTACGTTGGCGTTCGTGTCTACGCCTCATCCCGCTTCCAGGCACCGGCCACGTTCTACTCACTCCCACCATGATAAGCCATCCATTGGCATATGTCGCACCCAACCCCCGACATTTGGTGCCCACCGTGGGGTGAGGTGCACCGTCTCCCGGAGACCTGCTCTGGACGGGAACTTTGTTCCTTCCTGGCGAGCGCAGCCAGCCCAGCACGCCACACGGCGTCTGCGCCGACGCGCTGCACGGCATGGAGGTCGCTTGTGCGGCGACCTGCCTCGCCGATCTTGTTGGCGAGATTCGCCTCTCAGACGAGCCCGCGTCTGATGCGGGCACGGAAGGCCCTGAGAGCCGCCTTGTCAGCCTCCTCAATCAACTCCACGTCGCAGCGAGCCTGCTGCGGACTTGGAGTCGGTTGGCTCCACCGACCCGATGCTTGTCAACTTCGACATGGCGTCGCTTGACGTGTTCCCCACCAACGTGGTGGTCTACGATGAACCGCCCCCTCGCGCGGACAGCGGCGGCAGCACCGTCACGGAGGTACTCGTCATCAGCCACGGCGAGCACTCTGGCGGAGGTCGCCAGGATCCGTTGCAGGCGGCAAATGCAAGACCTGACCGTGCCCATCCCAGAAGACGCCGATGCGGAGACGCTGGAGGCACGTCGTGTCCAGCTCGTCAAAAGCGCCAACTGGTTGGCCAGCATGAGACGCCTTTCAGAGGCCTACCAGCGTGAAATGGACTGTGCCATCGACGGCACGCCGGCTCCTGGTGGGCCTAGCCGCATTGGCCCGATCCGGCAGCGTGGCGTGACCATCACCAGCATGTTCGGGACAGATCGTCCCGTCTACGCCACGCCCGCAGAGAACATATGAGCTGCCCAGGCGGCAGCGGACGAGCTAGACAAGCTCGAGGGCGACGAGTGTCGCCACATGACGAAGCGTGTTCAGCAGCTCCTCGACGCGGCTGCTGAGCAGCAAGAGGCCGGCTGCCGCGCTGAGGCGCCCAACCAGCGAAACGATGATCCGCCTCCCCGCCGGGACCAAGGCGCGACCTCCCAGACGCCGACTGGTGGCGTCCGCGATAGGAGAGACAAGGAGCCGGCTGCCAGCCGCAGTCAGACTCGCATCACCATCGAGCGCGACCAAGACGGCCGCCCAAGAACTGTGCGGCGGCGAGACGACTGTCCGCCTACCCCTCCCCGTAGGGAAAGGCGCATTTCCTCTCGGCCTGTTGACGACCCGACACTCGGCGACCACCTCGGCCGTCGAGAAGGAGTCGGAGAGAACAACGCCTGCCACCGGATCGACCGCGTCAACCGATCCCTGGCACTAGAAGAAGAAGATGAGCTGGGTCCGCCTTGTTTTGGCCCCCGCATCCGAGATGAGCCCTTCCCCAAAGGGTTCACGCTCCCGAGAGATATGCCCAAGTACACCGGCTCTGTGAAGCCGGAGGACTGGCTGGTCGACTACTCCACAGCCGTTAGCATTGCCAACAGCAACAAGCGCGTTGCCGTGAAGTACGTTCCACTCATTCTCCAGGGCATATCCCGGACGTGGCTGAACAGCCTAAAGCCCCGCAACATCAACAGTTGGGTTGATTTCACTGAAGCCTTCGTCCGCAACTTCACCAACACGTACAAGCGGCCGCCCAAGCCTCGCCAGCTCTCCTTATGCGTCCAAGGTCCCAACGAGTCGACTCGTGACTACCTCACATGTTGGGCCGAGCTGCACAACTCCTGCGAGGGCGTGCACGAGGTGCAGGCCATCGAGTATTTCACTGCCGGGTGCCGAGAAGGCACCCTCCTCAAGCACCGGCTTCTCTGTGATGAGCCGGCGACCCTCGACGAACTACTGATTGACAACAAAGAAGTACGCCACAGCCGACTCCTCCATGAAGACGGAAATCAAAGTTGACACATCTGGCAAAGTGGCTCCTCAAGATCCTCGGACTCCGGCTGGTGACACCAGTCGGCGCCAGCAACTGAGTGACAACAAGCGCAAGGCCACGCTGCCGGCTTCCACCAACTGGCAGGTGGCAACAGTCGAAGATCGCCAGCCAGAAGGGCAGCCCCCACCCAAGCGTCAGAAGGGTGGCAAGACCAACTGGTTGCCCACCTTCTCGTATGAACAAACTCTCGATGCGCCCTGCAAATTCCACAACGGAGCGAAGCCGTCCAACCACACCACTCGGAAGTGCCACTGGCTCACTCGGATCGCCAAGGGTGATGGGCTCCCGCCTCCTCCGCCTGCTGGCCCGCCGCCTCCTCCTCCCTAGCAGGCGGCGGTTCGGTCAGTCGGCGCCATACAAGATGAATACCCTGAAGAGCATGGAAATTATGTCATGTTCACTAGCGTGGCCGACGATAGGCACAACAGACGGCAGCGACAACAAAAAGTAAATGCAGTCGCATTAGAGACCCCATGAGTTCATGCATTGGTCTGAGAAGCCCATCAACTAGAGCAGAGCTGACCACCCAGAGGTGATGCTCGATCCCGGTTCTTACGCCCTGGTTTTGGATGCCACTTTCGCCACAGAGAGGCGGGCCGCTTGCTTTTCCCGAGTCCTGATAGATGGCGGCAGCAGCATCAACATCCTGTACTGAGACACTATGGAGAAGCTAGGAATCAAACAGAGGCAGCTTCAGCCCAGTCGGACTGTGTTCCATGGCATAGTTACTAGCCTTTCCTGCTCACCAATCGGCAAGACTCAAATTGACATCCTCTTCGGAGACAAGGAACACTTTCGCCGAGAGCCGGTCCGGTTTGAGGTGGTGGACCTTGAGAGCCCTTATCATGCACTGCTTGGCCGGCCTGCTCTGGCCAAGTTCATGGCGGTCCCCCACTATGCCTACCTCAAGATGAAGATGCCAAGCACCAAGGGAATCCTAACCATAACTGGGGACTACAAGAAGGCATCCGCCTGCACGGCAGATAGCAGCCGGCTAGCCGAGTCCCTCGTGATCGCGGCTGAGAAGCGGCTCCTCGACCGGGTTGTAGCAATGGTAGGAAAGCAGCAGGAGATGTCACCCAACCCCAAGGAGTCGAAAGATGAGGGCTCGTTCAAGCCGGCCAAAGAAACAAAGAAGATACCCTTGGACCTGGAGCATCCGGAGAGGCACGCTGTCATAGTGCGAACCTTGACAGCAAATAGGAAAGCGAGCTCGTCGATTTCCTCCATGAGAATGAGGACATCTTCGCATGGTCTCCCAAGGACATGCCGGGTGTTCCGACGGATTTTGCTGAGCACAAGCTACATGTCCGACCTGATGCCAAGCCAGTCAGGCAGCCCTTGTGCCGCCTGTCAGAGGAGAAGAGAAGAGTTGTTGGAGAAGAGATAGCCCAGCTTCTATCTGCCGGCTTCATCATGGAAGTGTTCTTTCTCGAATGGTTAGCCAACCCAGTCCTCGTGCTGAAGAAGAACAAGTAGTGGCGCATTTGTATTGATTATACCAGCCTCAACAAAGCTTGCCCCAAAGACCCATTTGCTTTGCCAAGAATTGACCAAGTAATTGACTCCACAGCCGGAAGCGAGCTGTGGAGCTTTTTGGATGCATACTCAGGATATCATCAGATCAAGTTGAGCCCGTCTGACAGGCTAAAGACCGCCTTCATCATGCCATTTGGAGCCTTCTATTACCTGACCACGACGTTCGGCTTGAGAAATGCCGGCGCCACATTTCAGCGTTGCATGTAGAAGTGTCTCCTCAAGCAACTCTGCAAGCTACCGCTTCCTCGTACAGCAAATCATCGGATACTTTGAAGGGTGCGAGTTCCTACATGTACCAAGAAATGACAATGAGCAAGCAGATGCCTTGGCACGAATCGGCTCCACCCAGCAAGCAATACCAGCCGGCGTCGCCTTGCAACACATCCTTAAGCCGTCTGTCAAGCCATCGCCAGAGTCAGATTCCATCTTCGTGCCGGTTCCTCCTGAAGTAGTCGGATCCGACTTGAGGACCTCAGCAGCCGGTGTGGGGAATTCGGCAGGCGACCCGGGGACTTTGGCAGCCGCACCCGGCCCGGGGACTTCAGAACCCGGCCCGGGGACTGCAGCAGTCGGCCCGGGGACTTCATCGACTCAGCAAGCGGCAGCCGACTCCAACCCGCTGCCTCCCGGCCCAACCGCCCTCGTGCAAGTTGCAGTTCTGGCAGTCGAAGAAATAGCAGCACCTTCATGGGTGCAGCCCATCCTCAACTTTCTGGTGAAAAAAGAGCTGCCGATTGACGAGATCTCGGCCCGGCAAGTCCAATGCCAGGCAGCAGTGTACACCATTGTCAACAGAGAACTTGTGAGGCGCAGTGTCACTAGTGTGTACCAGCGCTGCATGGAGCCAGAGCAAGGTCAAGAAATCCTCAAAGATATCCACCAAGGTGAGTGTAGCCATCACGCGGCTTCAAGAGCTCTTGTTGCCAAAGCTTTCCACCATGGGTTTTTCTGGCCGACTGCTCTAGAAGACGCTAAAGACTTGGTCTAGAAATGCAAAGGGTGCCAGAAGTTCCGCTCTAAGCCACATCAGCCGACTTCCGCACTCAAGACCATCCCCATTGCCTGGCCCTTTGCTGTCTGGGGGCTGGTGAAAGGATCGAGAAGAGGTGTCTAGAGGGGGGTGATTAGACACTAAGTACCAAAAGTTATAGTTTTTAATTTATTTAAGTTGAAGTGGAGTTTTGGCACAAGTTTAACAAACACAATACATATCAAGCAAGCATGCAAGAGTATATGAGCAGCGGAAAGTAAAGCATGCAACTTGCAAGAACGTAAAGGGAAGGGTTTGGATGATTCAAACGCAATAGGAGACACGTATGTTTTTCTCGTGGTTCCGATAGGTGGTGCTATCGTACATCCACATTGATGGAGACTTCAACCCACGAAGGGTAACGGCTGTGCGAGTCCACGGAGGGCTCCAACCACGAAGGGTCCATGAAGAAGCAACATTGTCTATCCCAAAATGTATTGGAAATATGCCCTAGAGGCAATAATAAATTGGTTATTATTATATTTCCTTGTTCATGATAATCGTTTATTATCCATGCTAGAATTGTATTGATAGGAAACTCAGATACATGTGTGGATACATAGACAACACCATGTCCCTAGTAAGCCTCTAGTTAACTAGCTCATTGATCAATAGATGGTTACGGTTTCCTGACCATGGACATTGGATGTCGTTGATAACGGGATCACATCATTAGGAGAATGATGTGATGGACAAGACCCAATCCTAAGCCTAGCACAAAGATCATGTAGTTCGTATGCTAAAGCTTTTCTAAATGTCAAGTATCATTTCCTTAGACCATGAGATTGTGCAACTCCCGGATGCCGTAGGAATGCTTTGGGTGTGCCAAACGTCACAACGTAACTGGGTGGCTATAAAGGTGCACTACGGGTATCTCCGAAAGTGTCTGTTGGGTTGGCACGAATCGAGACTGGGATTTGTCACTCCGTGTGACGGAGAGGTATCTCTGGGCCCACTCGGTAGGACATCATCATAATGTGCACAATGTGACCAAGGAGTTGATCACGGGATGATGTGTTACGGAACGAGTAAAGAGACTTGCCGGTAACGAGATTGAACAAGGTATCGGATACCGACGATCGAATCTCGGGCAAGTATAATACCGCTCGACAAAGGGAATTGAATACAGGATTGATTAAATCCTCGACATCATGGTTCATCTGATGAGATCATCGTGGAACATGTGGGAGCCAACATGGGTATCTAGATCCCGCTATTGGTTATTGACCGGAGAGTTGTCTCGATCATGTCTGCATGTCTCCCGAACCCGTAGGGTCTACACACTTAAGGTTCGGTGACGCTAGGGTTGTAGAGATATTAGTATGCGGTAACCTGAAAGTTGTTCGGAGTCCCGGATGAGATCCCGGACGTCACGAGGAGTTCCGGAATGGTCCGGAGGTAAAGATTTATATATAGGAAGTCCTATTTTGGCCACCGGAAAATGTTTAGGATTTTTCGGTATTGTACCGGGAAGGTTCTAGAAGGTTCCGGAGTGGGGCCCACCTGCATGGGGGGACCCACATGAACGTGGGTAGTGGGGGCAAGGCCCCACACCCCTGGTCAAGGCGCACCAAGATCCCCCCTTAGAAGGAATAAGATCATATCCCGAAGGGATAAGATCAAGATCCCTAAAAAGGGGGGGTAACAATCGGTGGGGAAGGGAAATGATGGGATTTCTTTCCCCCACCTTTGCTAATGCCCCAATGGACTTGGAGGGCAAGAAACCAGCCCCCTCCACCCCTATATATAGTGGGGAGGCGCATGGGAGCCACACCCTAGCCCCTGGCACCTCCCTCTCCCTCTCGCTGAGCTTGGCGAAGCCCTGCCGAGATCCCCGCTGCTTCCACCACCACGCCGTCGTGCTGCTGGATCTCCATCAACCTCTCCTTCCCCCCTGCTGGATCAATAAGGAGGAGACGTCTCTCCCAACCGTGCGTGTGTTGAACGCGGAGGTGTCGTCCGTTCGGCGCTAGGATCATCGGTGATTTGGATCACGACGAGTACGACTCCATCAACCCCATTCACTTGAACGCTTCCGCTTAGCGATCTACAAGGGTATGTAGATGCACTCTCCTTCCCTCGTTGCTAGATTACTCCATAGATTGATCTTGGTGATGCGTAGAAAATTTTAAAATTCTGCTACGTTCCCCAACACCATCGCCGTCGCCCACGAAGGACTTGCCTCACTAGCGGTAGATCTTCACGAAGTAGGCGGTCTCCTTGCCCTTACAAACTCCTTGGTTCAACTCCACAATCTTGTCGGAGGCTCCCAAGTGACACCTAGCCAATCTAGGAGACACCACTCTCCAAGAAGTAACAAATGGTGTTGATGATGAACTCCTTGCTCTTGTGCTTCAAACGATAGTCTCCCAAACACTCAACTCTCTCTCATAGAATTGGATTTGGTAGAAAGAAGATTTGAGTGTAAAGCAACTTGGGGAAGGCTAGAGATCAAGATTCATATGGTAAGAATGGAATATCTTGGCCTCAACACAAGTGTAGGTGGTTCTCTCTCAGAAAAGGCAAGTTGGAAGTATAGATTCATTCTGATGGCTCTCTCTACGAATGAAGAGGAGGTGGAGGGGTATATATAGCCTCCACACAAAATCTAACCGTTACACACAACTTGCCAATCTCGGTGGGACCGAATTGATAAACTCGGTCGGACCGATTCAACAACTCTAGTGACCGTTAGGATTTTCGGTGGGACCGACATGCAACTCGGTAGGACCGATATGGTTAGGGTTAGGGCATAACGTAATCTTGGTGAGACCGATTACACAAACTCGGTGAGACCGATTTTGGTAATAAGCTAACCAGAGAGTTGGTTAGGTAAACTCGGTGGGACTGATTCGCTCATTTCGGTGAGACCGAAATGTTACGAAAAGGAAACAGAGAGTTTACATTGCTATCTCGGTAGGACCGATTATGCAAACTCGATGAGACCGATTTTGGTAATAGATCCATACAGAGAGATTGCAATCACATCTCGGTGAGACCGAGATCCCTATCAGTGAGACCGATTTTCCTAGGGTTTGTGGCAGTGGCTATGACATTTGAACTCGGTGGCGCCGGATAGAAAGAATCGGTGGGGCCGAGTTTGACTTTTGGTTTAGGTCATATGTGGATGTGAGAAAGTAGTTGAGGGCTTTGGAGCATATTACTAAGCACTTTGAGCAAGAGCCTCATTAAGCAATACCTCATCCCTCCTTGATAGTATTGGCTTTTCCTATAGACTCAATGTGATCTTGGATCACTAAAATAGAAAATGTAGAGTCTTGAGCTTGGAGCTTGAGCCAATCCTTTTGTCCTTAGCATCTTGAAGGGGTTCCACATCCTCTAGTCCATGCCACTTCATTGTTGAACTTATCTGAAACATACTAGGTAAAAGTGTTAGTCCAACAGAGATATGTTGACATTAATTACCAAAACCACCTAGGGAGACACTTGTGCTTTCAATCTCCCCCTTTTTGGTAATTGATGACAACATACATCAAAGCTTTAGATAAAGATATAGAGAATAGTAAGTAAAGCTTTGGAAAGACATGTAACATGCATAGGCCCCCTACATGTATGCAATCATGTGAATATGGAATATAGGCGCATGTGAATGCATAACATGACAGAGTAAGAATGTGTTACATGTATCTTGGCTATATGCATCAGAGCAAATGATGTGAATATGAGAAATGTACCTTCATGCTCATGAGTCCTTCTTGCAAACAGTATGTACATCAGCAAGAATTTCTCATACACATGACTGTGATGCATATACTTACCTTGTGGTCTTGAGTTGGCTTAGGATGGGATGAACCTGCGTAAACAAGGTTAGATAACACAGATACACCTACTGGCCAGAGCAAACAAAAGAAACCACAAGAGTACCAAGACTGGGATGACATGTAGAGTGAGTACTAAGTACCACATTGGATATAGACATGTCCCCAAAGGTAAAGATGTGCAATAAATTCAAGGATTTCCTTCCCTTAGATGTCTTCCTCCCCCTGAATCTAGCATGGGATAGGGGAGAAGATAGGGAAATAAACAGAGCTAATGCAAACGAGAAAATATGAACATGTCTTTCCCTCTTGAAGACATGTGACTTCTCTCCTCTTGAACACCAAGCATCTGGGGTCCTTGATGATTACTCTTTCTTCCCTTGAGTATTCTCTCCCCCTATAGATATGATTAAGCTTTGATGTGATCTCTCTCTCCCCCTTTGACATCAATTTCCAAGAAGGGTTCTTCTGGATTTTTGTCATGATGGGTTTGGTCCTTGAGTCACAGAACAAAGCAGCAAGTTGAATGGGATGCTGGTCGAGGACAAGATTCATTGAGTGGAGCTGGATCAAAAAGAATGCAGAAACAAGTGGCAAGATGTCTTTCCTGTAGTGAAATCGGTGACACCGAGTTGTATGGTTCGGTTGTACCGAGAGGATTCGGTTGGACCGAAAGCATCAGACCGGTGAGACCGAGTTCATCGCAGAGAAAACACTTGTCACCTCAGCTCACTAGACAAGTAAGATCTCACAAGGATTTGCAAGGAATTAACTGAAAGATTTGCAATGAATTGGATGCAAGGAATGCAGAACAGAAAATAAAAGAGAAACTAAAAAGGAGTCTAGATGAAGTTTTTTTTGAAGAGGGAAACAAATATGCATGAGACAAATGCAAGAGCACAGAAAAGAACACAAGAGAACTTCATCTAGAATTGGTCGGCGACAAAGTCACCTATGTTAGAGTATATTGACTTAGGAGTCAAGTGAGATCACTTGATCATAGGTCATACTCATCGTTTAAGCTCAAAATGGGGTTACCATTTTTCGTTTAAGCTTTTTGATGTATTCACATCTTGTCGAGTTGCTTTGACTCATGACTTGGAGTAAAGCTTCTCTAAGATGGAATAACATACCTTGGGTGGTGCGTTGATCATGATCATGTAAGTTGAACTTGTGTGGGTTGCTCAAGGTTGATGTAGCTCATCAAGAGTTGGGAGCACCACTTGGAGTTTGAGTTCATCTACCTACATGGGTTAGTTTTTGCAAGGAAGAGCACTTGTGTATCCAAAATGACAATCATGAAACTCAACATAAAATTTGTCAAAGGATATGTTTGAATGGTTGCGTGCTTCCTTGTCTTCATCCACCATTGTGTAGAGACTTGGTGATATAGAAATTGCTCAAGATGTGAGTGAGTTGCAATCTCATAGATTTAGATTCATCCAAGTACTACCATACGGGTAGATAACATGCAAGGTGCAAATATATCCAAGACATAAGATAGTCAACATAAGAGAACTATCAAGGATTAGTCATAGGCTCATGCCTTGCATGTATCAAATGGAGTTCCTACTCCAAGTTTGAAGCATCAATGATGTTCAATTCACCTCTTAACCTGCAAAACCACTTTCTCATCAAGTGGTTTCGTGAATATATCAGCTAACTACTTTTCGGTGCGAACATGCTTAAGATTAATGTCCCCTTTGGCAACATGATCTCGAATGAAATGATGACGAACTTCAATATGCTTAGTTCGAGAATGTTTTCATGAGATTGTGAGCAATCTTAATAGCACTTTCATTGTCACAAAGTAATTGAACATGTTTCACAGATATCCCATAATCTTTAAGAGTTTGGGTCATCCAAAGTAATTGAGCACAACATGATCCAGCGGCAGTGTATTCCGCTTCGGCGGTGGATAAGGCTACCGAGTTTTGTTTCTTGGAAGACCAAGACACAAGAGATCTACCAAGAAATTGGCAAGTACCCGAGGTGGACTTTGTATCAACCTTGTCACCGGCATAGTCCGAGTCAGAGTAGCCAACAAGATTAAAGGAGGCCCTCTTTGGATACCAAATGCCAAAATTTGGTGTATGGATTAAGTATCTCACTATCCTTTTCACGGCCTTAAGATGACATTATTTAGGAGCGGCTTGATATCATGCACACATGCACACACTTAGCATAATATCGGGACGTGAAGAACATAGATATAACAATGAACCAATCATAGAGCGATAAACCTTTTAATCAACTGGTTCACCATCTTTGGTTAAATCAAGATGTCCACTAGTAGGCATGGGTGTAGTCATACCTTTGCATTCTTGCATATTGAACTTCTTTAATAAGTCCTTGGTGTACTTCGTTTGAGAGACAAAGGTACCTTCCTTAGTTTGCTTGATTTGCAAACCAAGAAAGAATTTGAGTTCACTCATCATCGACATCTCAAACTTCTCCGACATTAGCTTTCCAAACTTTTCACTAAAGTGAGGGTTAGTTGATCCAAATATAATATCATCGACATAAATTTGGCACACAAATAGTTCTCCATTAACCCTTTTAGTAAAAAGAGTAGAATCTATTTTTCCAATTTCAAAGCCTTTTTCAATAAGGAACTTGGTCAAGCATTTATACCATGCTCTAGGAGCTTGTTTAAGACCATAAAGAGCTTTGTGAAGTTTGTAAACATGATTAGGTTTCTTAGGATTGACAAATACAGGAGGTTGCTTAACATAAACTTCCTCCTCTATTTCACCATGTAGAAAAGCACTTTTAATGTCCATTTGGTACAAGGTGATATCATGATGATTAGCATAGGCAAGTAAGATGCGAATGGACTCAAGTCTAGCAACAGGGGCATATGTCTCACCATAGTCCATACCTTCAACTTGAGTGCAGCCTTGGGCGACGAGACGTGCGTTGCGAACTACTTGTCCATCTTCATCTTGCTTGTTGCGAAACACCCATTTGGTACCGATGTTGTGGTTGTTGTCGGGCTTCTCAACAATGTCCAAACTTGATTTCTCTCAAAGTTGTGTAGCTCTTCATGCATGGCATTTATCCAATCCGGATCTTCCAAAGCTTCTTCAACCTTCATAGGTTCAATGCTAGAGATGAATGAATAGTGTTCACAAAAGTTAGCTAAACGAGTTTTTGAGCGAGTGATTCTCCCGGTTTGGATATCATTGTAGATTTGCTCGACGGGATGGTCTTTAGCAATTCTTGCTCGAACTCGTGAAAGCTTTTGCTTGGATCTTGGTTGAACATCTTCTTCATCTTGTTCTTCTTCTTGGCCTTCTTCGTTGTTGACGTTGTCGTTCTCTTGTCGTGGTGGAGAAGGAGGTTGTTGGCGTTCATCTTGGTGCACTTCTCATTTTCTTCATCTTGGTGTGTCCCACTTGTGGATGCTTCCGTATCAACTCTTGGTTCACCTTGTCGTGAGGTAGAAGCTTCCACTTGGATGGACGAGGTACTCTCCTTCACCTCCGTTGGACGAATCTTGCCAATAGACAAGTCTTGGATTGCTTCCGAAGGGTCTTTGTCTCCTACATCAATTGGCAATTGCTCTACTTGCGAGCCGTTAGATTCATCAAACTTCACATCTACCGTCTCTTCAACCTTTCGGGTGAAATTATTGTAGACACGGTATGTGTGAGAGTTTGAGCCATAACCAAGTAGGAAACCTTCATGAGACTTAGGAGCAAATTTAGAACGACGATGCTTATCAAGAATGTAGCACTTTGAGCCGAATACTCGAAAGTATCCAACTTGGGGTTTGTTACCGGTGAGGAGCTCGTATGCCGTCTTGCCGAGTAGCTTGTGAAGATACAAGCGATTTGTTGCATGACAAGCTGTCTCAACCGCTTCCACCCAAAAGTGTTGGCGTCTTGTACTCATCAAGCATCGTCTCTTGCCATCTCGATAAGAGTTCCGGTTCTTCCTCTCAACAACTCCATTTTGTTGAGGTGTGTACGTAGCCGAGAACTCATGTGAAATCCCTTCTTCGTCAAGAAAGGTATCCACATTTGCGTTCTTGAACTCTGTTCCGTTGTCGCTTCGAACCTTCTTGATCTTCACTCAAATTGATTTTGGGCCTTCCTAGCGAAGTTTTTGAAGATCTTTTGGACCTGCGATATCAAAGAAAGAACACCCACGTAAATCTTGAAAAATCATCAACTATAACTAGACCAAAGAATTTCCACCGAGACTTTTGTAAGTTAGGACCAAAAAGATCCATGTGAAGTAGCTCGAGTGGCCTCCTTGTGGTCATGATGTTCTTCACGGGATGCCTTCCTCCAACCTGTTTACCTGCTTGACAAGCGCTGCAAAGTCTATCCTTATCAAATATGACATCGTTAACGCCAAGGATATGATTTCCTTTAATAAGCTTGTCAAGGTTTCGCATACCAACATGACCTAATCGTCTATGCCATAACCAACCTTTAGAGGATTTAGCAATTAAGCAAGTTCTAGGTTGAGCCTTTTTAGTGAAATCAACAATGTAAAGATCACCTCTGCGTATACCGGTAAAGACTATTTTATGATTATCTCTACGAAACACTTGGCAATCTACTTCAGTAAATAGGACATTGAACCCGAAATCAGCAAGTCTAGATACTGAAAGTAAATTGTAGCCAATAGATTCAACGAGCATGACATTTTGTATGCAGCTATCATGTGATATGGCCACCTTACCGAGGCCAACCACCTTACCCTTTGAGTTGTCACCGAAAGTGACATACTTTCGAGGACCGTCGTTTTCAGCAAGCTCACGGAACATATCTTTATCTCCGGTCATATGATCAGTACATCCACTATCAAGAACCCATTCCTTTCCTCCAGCCATGTAGCCGTGAAGATTTGCCATAAGACCAAAGTGTCTCATTGCATCATTAAGATCATAGTCACTGTCATCATCATCCTCATCATAGTATCCATGTTCAACATCATCTTGTGATTGATCAACTCCTAGAGAGGGTAATTCATTAGATAAATGATCATTTCTATGGTTATCTTTATGAATTCTAATAGCTTTGGAAATGATGTTGCTAATGATTCCAACATCTCCTTTGGCACTCGTAAGATTAGTAAGCTCAAATAAGCAGTCACCAAATTTGGGATCATTGAACTCATCTTAATCAAGGCAATGGACTTATGAAGAATCTCATCTAAGTTCTTCAAGGAATGGTTTGGAAAACGTTTCTCAAGGAATCTCCATATAGTGTTGGCACAATCAAGAGTAGGCAAACATTCAATCAAGTTTCTAGGCAAGCCTCTAGTGATAAGATTAACAGTTCTAAGGTTGCGGATCATGTCAATAGACTCATCAAGGGTAGGATGCAAAGGATCAACATGAGGTGCACAAGGGCCAGTAATCTACTTGTTCAAATGATATTCATTTAGATCTCAAGCATTTCATTTTTCCACTCATGAAAATACTCTCCATCAAGTATAGGCACTCTATGTCTAAGACTCCCCAAAGTAGACTCATCCATCTTCCTCCAATGGTGTTTAAACCAAAGCAATGGAGACCAAAGCTCTCATACCAATTGAAAGGATTGAGATTTGTGTCTAGAGGGGGGGTGATTAGACACTAAGTACCAAAAGTTGCAGTTTCTAATTTCTTTAAGTTCAAGTGGAGTTTTGGCACAAGTTTAACAAACACAATACATATCAAGCAAGCATGCAAGAGTATATGAGCAGCGGAAAGTAAAGCATGCAACATGCAAGAATGTAAAGGGAAGGGTTTGGAGGATTCAAATGCAATAGGGGACACAGATGTTTTTCTCATGGTTCTGATAGGTGGTGCTATCGTACATCCACGTTGATGGAGACTTCAACCCACGAAGGGTAACGGCTACGCGTGTCCACGGAGGGCTCCACCCACAAAGGGTCCATGAAGAAGCAACCTTGTCTATCCCACCATGGCGGTCGCCCACGAAGGACTTGCCTCACTAGCGGTAGATATTCACGAAGTAGGCGATCTCCTTGCCTTTACAAACTCCTTGGTTCAACTCCACAACCTTGTCGGAGGCTCCCAAGTGACACCTAGCCAATCTAGGAGACACCACTCTCCAAGAAGTAACAAATGGTGTGTTGATGATGAACTCCTTGCTCTTGTGCTTCAAATGATAGTCTCCCCAACACTCAACTCTCTCTCATAGGATTGGATTTGGTAGAAAGAAGATTTGAGTGGAAAGCAACTTGGGGAAGGCTAGAGATCAAGATTCATATGGTAAGAATGGAATATCTTGGCCTCAACACAAGTGTAGGTGGTTCTCTCTCAGAAAAGGTAAGTTGGAAGTGTAGATTCGTTCTGATTGCTCTCTCTACGAATGAAGAGGAGGTGGAGGGGTATATATAGCCTCCACACAAAATCTAACCGTTACACACAACTTGTCAATCTCAGTGGGACCGAATTGATAAAATCGGTCGGACCGATTCAGCAAATTTAGTGGCCGTTAGGATTTCGGTGGGACCGACATGCAACTCGATAGGACCGATATGGTTAGGGTTAGGGCATAACGTAATCTCGGTGAGACTAGTTACACAAACTCGGCGAGACTGATTTTGGTAATAAGCTAACCAGAGAGTTGGTCAGGTAAACTCGGTAGGACCAATTCGCTCATTTCGGTGAGACCGAAATGTTACGAAAAGGAAACAGAGAGTTTACATTGCTATCTCGGTAGGACCGATTATGCAAACTCCGTGAGACCGATTTTGGTAATAGATCCATACAGAGAGATTGCAATCCCATCTCGGTGAGACCGAGATCCCTATCGGTGAGACCGATTTGCCTAGGGTTTGTGGCAGTGGCTATGACATCTGAACTCGGTGGCGCCGGATAGAAAGAATCGGTGGGGCCGAGTTTGACTTTTGGTTTAGGTCATATGTGGATGTGAGAAAGTAGTTGAGGGCTTTGGAGCATATTACTAAGCACTTTGAGCAAGAGCCTCATTAAGCAACACCTCATCCCTCCTTGATAGTATTGGCTTTTCCTATAGACTCAATGTGATCTTGGATCACTAAAATAGAAAATGTAGAGTCTTGAGCTTGGAGCTTGAGCCAATCCTTTGTTCTTAGCATCTTGAAGGGGTTCCACATCCTCTAGTCCATGCCACTTCATTGTTGAACTTATCTGAAACATACTAGGTAAAAGTGTTAGTCCAACACGAGATATGTTGACATTAATTACCAAAACCACCTAGGAAGCACTTATGCTTTCAGCTGGATATGGTAGGACCATTCAAGACAGCACGCGGTGGCATAACTCATCTGCTTGTCGCAGTGGACAAGTTCACCAAGTGGATAGAAGCAAAACCAATCAAGAAGTTGAATGGTCCGACTGCTATGACTTTCATTGCCGACATCACCATCCGGTATGGCATACCACACAGCATCATCACCGACAACGGCACAAATTTTGCCAAAGGCGCCTTGGCTCGTTTCTGCGTGACGTAGGGCATCCGACTGGACTTAGCGTACGTTGCCCATCCACAGTCAAACAGCCAAGTGGAGCGGGCAAACGGCCTCATTTTGTCCGGCATCAAGCCCCGACTGGTCGAGCCTCTGGAGCGCCCGGTCGGCTATTGGCTCGACGAGCTGCCGGCCATCCTCTGGAGCCTGCACACAACTCCGAACAAGTCAACCGGCTTCACGCCCTTCTTCCTCGTCTACGGTGCCGAAGCCGTCATCCCGACAGACATAGAATTCGACTCCCCTTGAGTCACCATGTACACCAAAGAGGAGGCAAAAGAAGCACGAGAAGACGGTGTCGATCTACTCGAAGAGGGACGGCTGTTGGCACTCAGCCGGTCCACCATCTACCAACAGAGTCTACGCCGATACTACAACCGGAAGGTCAAGCCAAGATCCTTCCAAGAGGGAGACCTTGTGCTCCGGCTGATCCAGCGAACAGCCGGCCAGCATAAGCTCTCGGCACCTTGGGAAGGCCCCTTCATCATCAACAAGGTGTTGGGCAACGACTCCTACTACCTGATCGATGCTCAGAAGCCTCGAGCACGCAAAAGAGACGACTCCGGCAAGGAGACAGAACGACCATGAAACGCAAACCTCCTTCGAAGGTTTTATAGTTAATGCAGTATGTACCAAGCCAACTTTTGTATTAAGTATGAAGACTCCGGGTCCCCTGAGAAGAAGCTAAGGGACTGCCCTCCTTTATCTATATGATAAGTATTATGCCTATGAATGTGTTAGTCCGCCAGGCACCGGGTTCGACCAGTCGACCCGAGGGCTCGCCGCCTTGTACTATGTAATGCTTCCAGCAGTCGGACAAGTAATGTGTTGGCACTTAAGCCCTCTCCTGCCAAAGTCGTAGCTCACAGAGCGGCTACCCGGTAGGTAGGAGTCAAAGGCAGGAAAGGGTGCCCACATGAAAAATGGCTAAGGACCCAAAAGCATGTGCATAGTTCAAGCCGACTCCCCGCCTCACCGACCGGCTGCCGCGCAGCCGGCCGGCTGGCTTCTACTTAAATTGCTAAACGCTCTAGTCGGCTAAGTACTCGCCTTCCCAAAGTGGCTAAGTAATTGACCCAGCCACAGTCCGCAGAGCGGCTGTCCGGCTGGCAAGATGGCAACTGAGGGAGGGCGGCAAAGGAAAAAGGCCAAGGAGCAGAAAGCAAGAAGAGATAGAACTCGCCAAAAATATTTACATAACAAAAGGCCCTTGGCCAACATTCAACAGAAGTTTGAAATACACCCCACAGGTGGAATTGTGCTAAGCTAATAAAGTTTGTTGAGACTGATAAGTAGGTAAAAACAAAGATAAATTGGCAGCCTAGGGAGCAGCAGACAGGTTCGGCGGAACGGTGGAGTCGGTGGTGCCGGTTGGTGGAGCGGCCGGCTGGTCAGTCTCCGCTTGGTTGCCTTCAGCAAAAGTTGGCTCGCTCTGGCGTGGCTCGTTGCTGGAGGCACGATCGAGCTGAGGCTGGCCGTCCGCTTTGACCTCTGGCGCTTCCTCTTCACCTTCCTCCTCCTCGTCGTCTTTTCCCTCGTCGCTGAGTCGATCACTTCGCCCGAGTCCCCGCCATCCTCCGGGTTCAGCCCGAAACACTCTGGTGGCACCTCGGCACCATTCTCAGCCAGCTCCAGGACGAAGACGTTGGTGTTGGTGTACTTGGCGATCATCGCCGCCCGCTTGGTGAGATCACGCTCCACCGCCACCAGCTCCTCCTGGGCCTCCTGTCGAAACATGGTCAACTGGGCTAGATCTAGCCCAGGGTACCACGCCTTGACGAACTCCAGGGTCCAGCGTGCGCCAGCCTGGGCCGAGGAGCCCTTCCAAGACTCAAGACTGTCGGCCCCCACTTCCAGCCAGTCGGCGGTTCGGCTGGGGGTGCGCGGAGCCGGCATGTCTGGCCACAGGGCGGAGATCGCCTGGGCCCCGACACACTGAAGGTGGCACAGCATACGATGAGTCGGCCAAAGGCGGGCCTGGATGCTGAGGAGCTGCTCACTAAGGGACCGGGGGGCGTCGAAGGCAATCTGTGCTCCTTCCGCCCTCCGCTCCTTGCGATAGGCCTCAATGGCTTGGTTGGCGACGCCAGAGTGGCCAGGGAAGAAGTCTGCTCAATCAGAAAGCAAAAGAGCCAAAGTTACAAGACAAGAAGCCGGTTAGGTCAAGCAACTGACAGCTCGAAGAAAGAAAAAGGAGGGAAGCTTACCGTCAACCATGTCCTCGATCTCGCAGAAGCCGGCAGTCAGCATGGCCTCCTTATCAGTCCAGGCAGAGCACTCGGTCTCGAACTCAGCAAGGAGACTAGACTCCTTCACCTCCGCCTCTTTCTGAGCCGTCTTGAGAAGCTCCGCCTGCTCCGCCAGTTGCGTGGCCAGCCGGTCACGCTCTTCGGCCAGCTTGCTGCACTCCACCTCCTTGGCGCGCAAGGCGGTGTCGGCTTCACCAAGCTGCTGCTGCAGGGCAGCGTTGGCCTCTGCAAGAAGGGATCAAAAAAGGTGTCAGCAATCAACGAAGAAGAAGAACAGTTGCCGGGAGATCCGGCCCGACTTCTTAGCAGTCAGCCCGAATCTCAGGGACTACAGCCTGCGGGTGCGCCAGCGCGCCCCCGCAGAGAAAGTAAACAAGGACTTACTCCGGCTCTCCGACAAGTCGACCGCCCATCGGTCCATCTCTCAGACGTTAGAGTTGAAGGTGACTCTGCGGAGGTTGTGATAGTCCTATAAAGAAGATAGCAGATGAAGTCAGTACTCGGAGCTCGCCAAATAAAGCTCCGAGCCGCCTGCTCAGCAGCCGGCCCGAAGCTCGGGGACTACACCCAGTGGGTGCGCTAGCGCGCCCCCATAGAGAAGTACAAGAAATACAAGAGTCAAAGATGAAGAAGCATACCCGGATGCTTGCTCGTGACTCCAGGAACGCCTGGTTGCACCGCTTCAGGGCGTCGGCTTCGGCTCGAAGTTTGCCTTGAACGTCCAAGATCGCCTGGTTCAAAGGACCCGTCCTGCCTCCTCGCACCTAGTCGGCGGGTGCGGCGCTGGTTGCCTCCGCGTCCGGGATCGAGGAGCTTGCGGCACCGACTTCCAGCGGGTACGGCGCCGAAGCCGCCTTCGCAAACCGGCGGCGCGATGATGTGCGGACCTCAGGAGTTGGGCCCGTCACGATCTCGCTTTCGGCTGGTGGCGCTGGCGGGTCGGCCGGCTATTTGTCCTACACTCCCTCGGACGGCGGTGCCGGAGGCATGACTACGTACGGCATGACGACACCGTCTCCTTCTCTATCCATGACCGGGTGATCATCGCTGGCACCCCCAGTCGGCGCCACAAACTATGGCGGTGGCGACGCGGAGTTTAGGGGGACGACGAAGAGCGCCTCCAGGCGGCGTGTGGTTTCTTCAAGCCGCTTCTTCGCGGCGGCATCAGCCTCGGCCTCCGCCAGCTTCTTCAGCGCGGTGGCCTCCGCCTTGTCTTCCTCCGCCTTCTCCCGGCGGGCGGCCTCCTGCTCCTCACGCGCCTCATGCACGTTTTTCTCTCGCGCCTCCCAGAGAACGGCCACGGGATCGAATTGCCGGCTGGTGGTGGAGGCCTCCGCCGACCCGATAACGGAGGCGGCGGCGAACTTCTCGAGCGAGAGCGGAGCCCTAAATCAAGAAGACAAGGAGAAGAATCTCAGATAAAATCAACAAGAAAGGAAGGCACGAGAAAAAGATACTTATGCCGACACCATGGGAGGCGCCTTCGGGAGTTTTTGGAACTTGGCCGCCTTCGCGGCGGCTTCCTTCCGCCTGGTCGTGGTGGTCGGATTCTTGGCCTTCTTCGGCCTACCGAACAAGGCGACACCCTGTTTACGCTTTCGCGTACCGCCTCGGGCAGTCGGCTCGGCGGAGGGGCCCGCGTCCGCCTTGCCGGCGCCTCGTGAAGGGCGCGGCTCCTCCTCCTCGAAGTCGCCCGTCCATGATTCGTCGCCGACCCCTTCTTCGGAGCCGCCTGCTCCATAGACGCCGCCTATGGCATCATCTTCCAAGGCGGCCGCCCCCAAGTCTGGGTCGTCCACGTCGCTTATAGCTCGGTCCGGTAGGTAGGGGTCGCCCGCCCCCACGACGGCGGCCGTCGCCTTGGACATGTAGATCTGTTTCAAAAAAGTAAGAGGCCGACTGGTCGAATCAACAAGACAGAATCAAGATAAAGCATGAAAGAGGGAAAAGGTTGAAGAGCTTACGGCAGGCGGCGGATCCGCGCGGGAGTACGACTGCTTGCCGAACTGCCGTGTAAGTGCATCTAGTGCCACCCCTAGTTGGTTTTGGAGTATTGACGACAAACCTAGTTGAGGGACTAATGTGTTTGTAAGAATTGCAGGATAACACAGGTAGAAGTCCCTCATTGATTCGGTTTTCTACCAGAGATGACCCCTAAAAATGTATGAAGACATTGAAGTCAAAGGTGGTATATGAAGATATTCACATTGAAGACTATGACAAGAGAAGACACCACATGAAGCCTATGGAGCTCGAAGACTTAGATCTTTCGTAGTTCTTTTTTTCTTTTGTGTTGAGTCATAGGAACCACCGTACTGTTAAGTGGGGTCCAAGAGAACCAGTCAGGATGACTGAAGTGATGCCTAACCAAAACCTATGTCTTCGAGTGAAGACTATGAGAGCGAATCTTGTCCAGAGTCGGACAAGTCAGCTTTTCTTGCAGCCCAAGTAAAGTTGCTGTGTGAGTTTGAAATCTGACCGTTGGAACACGTGTCAGTTCCTTAGTGACCCAGGGTCATTTCGGACAAATCAGGTCGGGTTGCCAAGTGGCTATAAATAGCCCACCCCCTACAACCATAAACGGTTGGCTGCTCAGATTCAGAGTACCGCTTTTGTCGTTTGAGAGCAACCCACTTCGAAGCCTTTGAGAGAGAATTCCTTGCGAGGATAAAGCCCTAACCACCCAGAGCCAAAGAGAATTAGGCATCACTTAAGTCTTCTTGTCTGTGTGATCTGAAGACTTATTACACTTGAGGACTCTGCATCCTCCAGCCGGTTAGGCGTCGCGTTCTGAGCATCCAAGAGACATTGTGGATTGCCGGTGAACGAAGTCTGTGAAGTTTTGGGAGTCTACCTTGAAGACTTACCAGAGTGATTGGGCGAGGTCTGTGTGACCTTAGCTCAAGGGGAATACGGTGAGGACTGGGTGTCCTGAGTTGCGTGTTCAGGACTGGGTGTCTGGGACTGTGTGTCCTAAGGTTTAAATACCTAGCCGCCCTAACCAGACGTACAGTTGTCACAGCAACTGGAACTGGTCCAACAAATCATTGTCTTCAACGAGTCACTGGTTTCATCTTCCCTTCCCTTTACTTACTGTTACTCCTTGTGAAGTCATTGTATGTTTGCACTATCTTTTGTCTTCACTGAGTGACTGCATGTTCTATATGGCTTCATAATATCTTCCTACCTGATTCTTACTACATTGCTGCTATTAGTCATTGTGCTTTCACTCTATTGAATACTTGACTTGGCTTGCCTAGTGTAGTCTACCTTCCGCTGCAGGGTATTAGGTTTATTTCTATCGTTTGTCTTCATAACTCCCACGTTTTGAAGACTTCCATAAAAATCGCCTATTCACTCCCCCCTCTAGCCGATATAATGCACTTTCAATTGGTATCAGAGCAAGGTGCTCCCTTGTTCTGTGTGATTCAGTTTAACCACCTGGAGTTTTAGCTATGTCGACTGCAGGGATAATTAAAGTCTCCGCTGCATGCCCCGTCTTTGATGGAACTGAATATCCCTACTGGAAGAATAAGATGCGCATGGCATCTTGAAGCCATTGACGTCGACCTATGGTATGTCGTCGAGAACGGCGTTCCCAAGGCTGGAGAAGGTGTCACTGCTGCTGATGTTACGAAATTCGTTCAACTGGACTCTACTGCCAAGAATATCATTTGTGGTCATCTGACCAAAGGACAGTATGGCCATGTGAGTGCTTTGAAAACATCTAAGCTGGTCTGGAACTGGCTCTCCAAGGTCAATGAAGGCGTCTCAACCCAGAGAGATCAGAGAATCAATGTCCTTCGCAACCTCTACAACCGCTTCAAGCGAAATGACAATGAGAATGTCCAGCTCACATTTAACCGACTCACTGACATCACAAATGAGGTTCAAGCCCTTGGCGCTACTGAGATCACCAAACATGAAGTCGTCAAGACACTGCTGAGATCACTTGATAGTTCGTTTGACACCCTAGCCCTAATGATTCAAGAACGTCCTGATTTCAAGACACTTGATCCATATGACATACTTGAGAGGCTCAACACACATGAGTTTCAGCTTTCTGAGAAAAGAGATATCTACGGTCCAAACTATGGGCGAACTCGTGCCTTGAAGGCAAAAGTTGTCTCCTCATCTGAAGAAGAATCTGACAGCAGTTCTGATGATCCTGAAGACATTGGAAGGGAACTTGCTATGCTTGTGAAGAAGTTCCAAAAATTCACCAAGAAGAAAGGTTTCAGAAAGTCTTCCCGATCAAGCTCAAGGAATGATGAAGCTTCTGCTCACGACTACAAGAAGAAAACATGTCACAAGTGCAAGAAACCTGGCCACTTCATCTCTGAGTGTCCACAGTGGGACAATGAGAACAAAAAGAAGAAGAAGAGCAAGGAATATGACTCTGACGACAAAAAGAAGAAGAAATACTCAAAGTCTTCTTCCAAGTCTTCCTCAAAGTCTTCATCACACAAGAAGAGCTCATCTGGCAAGGCACGTGCGTTTGTTGGCAAGGAAATGGATTCAGAGGAGGAGTCCGCTTCTGAGGAGGCGGAGGTGGAGTCTGAGGAGGAGTCCGATTGAGGCGTCGCAAGTCTGGCTACAGCATACGTTGCCAAGTCCATCTTCAACACTGAAGACAATGACCTCATCACTGACACCGATGCAAATGACAAGGACTACTCCACTTCTACCTACTGCTTCATGGCACGCGGTGCCAAGGTAAACACATGCACTACTCACTATCAAACATCTAGTGATGATGACTCTGATTGTGGTTCAAAACCCAGCTACAAAACACTTGCTAAAATTGCAAATGAACAACAGAAAGCTATGGAACATATTCAAAAACTGTTAGACAGAAGCGATGATCTGTTAGACGCTGAAATGACTCGATCTGAATCCTTAATTGAAGACATAAAAAATCTTCACGTTAAGTATCAGGAACTTGAAAGTCGTCATGAAACTCTCTCAACAACTCATGAAAAGCTTTCCTATGATTATCTTCAAAGGAAGCAAGATCTTGAGAAATTGAGAGCGGTTCATGAAGATCTTGAAAAGGAAAACGAGTCACTTCGCGCCAAACAGATCAGTCCTGCTCAGGAAGGATTTGAACCACCATGTCTTAAATGCATTGAGCGTGATAATGCTACTTCTGTTGCTGAATGTTCTACTGCTACTGTTGTTGCAATATCTTCAACTGTTGATGTGGTAACTAACCCCTCTGCTGAGGATACCACCGCTATTGCTGATGAGAATGCTAGGTTGAAGACATTGCTTGAAATAGGGATTTACAAAAGTCTTAAAGGGCATCAGACACTATGTGATGTCCTCAAAAAGCAGATTCTGAACCGAAACCCAGGGAAAGAGGGTGTTGGGTTCGTAAGGAAAATGAATGCTGATGGCTCTTACTGGAAACCTGAGCAGTACCCCAAAACCATGTGGGTTGCTGCAAAGGAACCTTCAGCAGATCAATCCAATCTATCTGGCTTCACTTGTGCTAACCCCATTATCATTGATGAATCCTTTGATGCAAACTATATATTGTTTAAGAATCAGAATGGTGAAGTGTTTGCCAGGTACATTGGTACTAACTGCAGGAATGGACCGCCTATGAAGAAGATCTGGGTTCCCAAAAGGTGTCTGGAGAATCTTCCTGTGAATGTCATCATGACACCTCACGTGAAGAAGACAAACCTCAGACGAAAGGCTTCATACGGTCCAAAGGCTTCATACGGACAGAGGACTCACCTGAGTCGCACTAACGCAAATGTTTTGCAGGGAAACCATACTCAGGCATATGAATATGAGAGCGGTTCGTCAAACCGCCATGTTCATAAGACCAAGAACTATTCTGCTTATTCTCATGAGTACTATTGTCCGCCTGCAAGACTGTTTGCTAGGGCTCCAAAGCCAAAATTCTCAGATGCTGCACTTAGACTTATTGCTTCTAAGCCACCCTTGAAGATGTGGGTGGCTAAGAAAGCTTAACTCTCTTTTGCAGGGAAAGGTCTCCAGCAGAAACCCAAAATCATCTCACGCTATTGCTGGGGACCTTAAACATCTTGTAGGGCGCAAGATCAAATGCCCGAATGGTCTTACTATGTACTTCGTTCCTGAATCGCTTGCTACTCTCCCTATTAGTCCTAATCTGGATCTAAGCTTTCATAACCCACTGGTTCGTCAAATGTTTTTGCTTCACAATGCTCTTTGTGAAGCCTATCCCCCTAACTGCACTGTAGGGTACGACACCAACGTCTTCAGAATGGATTATTGATAGTGGGTGTACAAATCACATGACTAGCAAAAGAAGTCTTCTTATGGACTCAACCTTACGTCCATCCGACAAGAGCCACATCACATTTGCTGACACTGGTAAAAGTAAGGTATTGGGTCTAGGTAGAGTTGCAATCTCAAGGGATCAACACATGGATAAAGTCATGCTTGTTGAATCCCTTGGCTTCAACTTAATGTCTGTCTCAATGCTTTGCGATTTAAACATGATCGTAATATTTGGAAAATATCGTTGCATTGTTCTAATGGAATCTGACAAGTCTCTAGTGTTTGAAGGGTATCAAAAAGATGATTTCTACGTGGTAGATTTCTCAGCAGGACCACAGCTTGCCGTATGTCTTCTAGCAAAAGCTTCAGAATGCTGGCTCTGGCATCGGAGGCTTGGGCATGCTGGCATGAGGAACCTCCACACCCTGGCAAAGAAGAAGCATGTCATAGGCGTCGAGGGCGTCAAGTTCAAGAAAGATCACTTATGCGGTGCCTGTGAGGCAGGAAAGATGACGAGGGCCAAACATCCCTCGAAGACAATCATGACCACTACTCGACCCTTCGAACTGCTTCACATGGATCTTTTCGGTCCCACTCATTACTCAACTCTTACTACTACTGCTTGTCTCTATGGCTTTGTCATTGTTGATGATTATTCTAGATATAGTTGGGTGCACATAATTCTTTACAAGACTGAAGTGCAGGATGTCTTCAGACGCTTCGCCAATCGAGCTATGAACAATTATGGCGCCAAGATAAAGCACATCAGAAGTGACAATGGCACTGAATTCAAGAACACTGGCCTTGATACATATCTTGATACCTTGGGTATCACACATGAATTCTCGGCCCCGTACACGCCACAGCAGAATGGCGTCGTTGAACGCAAGAACAGAACACTCATTGAGATGGCCAGAACGATGCTAGATGAATACAAGACTCCAAGAAAATTCTGGCCTGAAGCCATTGACACTGCATGCCATACAATCAATCGTGTTTATCTTCACAAGCTTCTGAACAAGACATCTTATGAGCTCCTTACTGGCAAGAAGCCAAATGTCAGTTACTTCAGAGTATTTGGAGCCAGGTGCTGGATCAAGGACCCACATCACACCTCAAAATTTGCACCAAAAGCACATGAGGGTTTTATGCTTGGATATGGAAAGGATTCGCACTCCTACAGAGTCTTCAATCTCTTTCATTACAAAGTGGTTGAAACAGTGGATGTGCGGTTCGATGAGACCAATGGTTCACAAAGAGAGCAACTGCCAAATGTGCTAGATGAAGTTCCATCCAGTGAATCAATCAAGCTAATGGGAACTGGAGAAATTATACCTTCTGAAGCTCATCCTGAAGAAGAACTTATCATCTCAGCACCTGATCAACATGAAGACAATGCTCAGCCTGAAGACATTCCTTCTAACAACGACAATGATCAGCAAGAGCAAAATCTTCGCCCTGTACATCCTCGCATTGCCAATGAAGTGCAGATTGAAAGAATAATTGGTAGCATCAATGCACCCGGTCCACTCACTCGTTCAAGGGCAACTCAGCTAGCAAATTTCTGTGGGCACTTCGCATTCGTCTCAATAACAGAACCCAAGAAAGTTGAAGAAGCCTTCATGGAACCTGAATGGATTCAAGCTATGCAAGAAGAGCTTCATCAGTTTGAGCTGAATAATGTATGGGAACTGGTTAAGCGTCCTGATCCATGGAAGCACAATATAATAGGCACCAAATGGATATATCGCAACAAGCAAGATGAGCATGGTCAAGTTGTCAGAAACAAAGCTCGTCTCGTTGCTCAAGGATATACTCAAGTGGAAGGCATTGACTTCGATGAAACATTTGCTCCTGTGGCTAGACTTGAAGCCATACTCATACTACTGGCCTATGCAAATCATCATAACATACTTCTATATCAAATGGATGTGAAGAGTGCTTTTCTCAATGGCAAGATTGAAGAAGAAGTGTATGTTGCACAACCGCCTGGCTTTGAAGATTCAAAACATCCTGACATGGTATACAAGCTCAACAAGGCACTGTATGGCCTCAAACAAGCCCCTCGGGCCTGGTATGACACACTCAAATACTTCCTGAAGAGCAAAGGCTTCATACCTGGTTCCCTAGACCCCACTCTCTTCACGAAGACATATGATGGTGAACTGTTTGTGTGCCAAATATATGTGGGTGACATTATCTTCGGGTGCACCAATCAGAAGTACAGTGAAGAGTTTGGATATATGATGCAAGAGCAATATCATATGTCCATGATGGGAGAGCTGAAATTCTTCCTCGGTCTTGAAATACGACAACAACGCAACGGCATCTTCATATCTCAAGAGAAGTATCTCAAAGATTGCCTGAAGAAGTTTGGTATGCAAGACTGCAAAGGCTTCACAACACCAATGCCAGGCAAACATCATCTGGGTCCCGACGACAATGGTAAAGAGTTCGATCAAAAGGTATACCGCTCCATGATTGGTTCTTTACTTTATCTATGTGCATCTAGGCCAGATATTATGCTTAGTGTTTGCATGTGTGCTCGATTTCAAGCGGCACCAAAGGAGTCGCATCACTTAGCTGTGAAGCGAATTCTTCGATATTTGGCTCACACCCCAACTCTAGGATTATGGTATCCAAAGGGCTCAGAGTTTGATCTGGTTGGATTCTCGGATGCTGATTATGCTGGTGACAAAGTTGATCGCAAGTCTACATCAGGCACATGTCACTTTCTGGGACGATCACTTGTATGTTGGTCTTCAAAGAAGCAAAACTGTGTATCTCTCTCCACTACTGAATCTGAATACATTGTTGCTGGATCTTGCTGCGCTCAGCTTCTGTGGATGAAGCAAACACTCAAGGACTATGGCATTCATCTGAAGCAAGTGCCACTCTACTGCGACAACGAAAGCGCCATCAAGATTGCCAACAACCCAGTTCAGCACTCGAAGACAAAGCACATTGAAATTTGTCATCACTTTCTCAGAGATCATGTTGTGAAGGAAGATATTGATATCATACACGTCAACACTGAAGAGCAATTGGCAGATATCTTCACCAAGCCCTTGTATGAGAAGAGATTTTGCAAGTTACGGTGTGAGCTAAATATCCTGGAATCCTCAAATGTCCTGTGATCAGGCACACATCCTAACCCTTATGCATATTGATGACTTAGATGTGCAACACACGAAGTAAAGTATATCTTCAATCAATGAAGACGTACATTCTAAGTGTGAATACATTAATGTGGAATTTGACTTTGGAGCGCCACGATAATTGTGTGTCGTGTCTGGGTCTAATACTTCCTATACGGTGGGTAACGCCACCACCAAACGTTCTATTTTTGAAGTGATTCACTCATGGCGTTACCTTGCAATGTCTTCACATTTGGTTTGGCTTCGATCTCAACATATCTTCATGATTATCTTCACTATGTTGATTATATAGATATATATTAGTGTTCTGTCCTCTACAACATTCACCTATAGCTATGTCTTCTTGTTGAATCTTTTGAACTAAGTGAATGTGATCGGACCCTAATCTCTCTATGCTTTCTATCTCAAATTCTATCTCTCCAAATCATATGCATTCTATTGAAACTGTCGAATGTCTTCTCCGCGTCCTTGTCAGTAGAAGATACAGAGACAACCATTAAGTCCATTTTCAATGCTCATTCCTCCACATGAAACCCGAAGAAGTAGGAACGACCACCCGACAATCCAGGCGTGCGTGGGACATGGAACAAACCCCAAAATTCCGCATAATGGCCACGTGTTCCTCAGATGCGAATCGCCAGGGGCACCTGTGTAATAACGTTGTGCCGCCCCTGTACCTATAAATACACACTTCACAGCGGTCATTATCTCTTCTTCCACTCTCGCACGAACCCTAGCGCCACCGCTAGCCCTCGACGACGCCGGCGATGAAGCGCTTCGCTGCCGCAACCTCTCCGACGCCGTCTTCACGCCGACCGCGGACATCGTCCTCTCCGCCGTCGCCGTAGGTGTCCTCCGTCGCCAAGTTCGGGCATAGAAGATCGAACTGCTCGGCCTCATCCTCCACTCCGTCTAGCAGTTCTTAGTGTGGTAAATAAAACTTCCTTTTTACGGCACCATTGATCCTATGACTTTGTCACTTTCTACCACAAGCAGTTTCTATTCACACAAGTTAGATCTCTCTCATACTGCATCTCATAACATGCCTAGTATATTCACTTATGCTTCACAAAGTAGTTAGATTCCTCACTTGTACTGATCTGTGGATTCGTACAAATCTGGAACCAACTCCTTATCTATGAGTGAATGTCTTCGCACGATGAGGTTAATGTCTTCTAAACTGATTTGTCTTCAAAATCTTCTGAGAATGCATATGACCTCTTCCCCTTCCCTCGCACCTTAATGCTGTCACAGGTACATGTCCGTGGGAGAATCCTTTGGTTCTCATAGTCTGCATTCATTTGCAGAATTCTTACAGCATCACATAAACTCTCCCGAAGCCAGTTCCTGTTTGTCCAGCAAGCGAAAACCTTTGAAGCCTTTGAACATGTTGAAGCCTTTCAGGTTAAAGTTTATGGCTTCAGAGAAATCAGCAAGGAAGGGTGGCAGAAAGCGTCGTGGAGAAACATCCAGAGATCTGCCAGATGACCTCTCAGAACTGTACAAGACAGATCCTGAAGAGGATTACAATCAGCGCAAGACCCGAATCCAATGGATTCGAAGATATTGGGCAGAAAAATGGTTCAAATACCGATTTGTAACCCAGGAATATGCTGAGAAAAACGCCATCAAGAGACCGTGAGGAGACATCCTATACAAGAATCTTCTACCCAGGTCCAGAGATGAAGCCATTGAACAGGGCTTCTATCCTTGCATGGTCCGTGGGCCACAGCCTGCTGATGCACACCCATCGTCACTACTATGGTGTCGTGACGACAATCTGTTCAAGCGCAACTTCCAGTTTGCCCAGAACTCAGCGAAGCAAAACAAGAAGACTTTGGGACTAGACTTCAACCCTGGTCCCTCAGCTCCAAGGGCTGATGGCACACGAGATGCAGAACCCAATGTCATCGGTCCTTTCTACAACCTTGAAGGCCTCATCACCCATATCTTGGTACAAGGGACTGAAGTGAATGAGCCTGCAGCTGATGCTGAATCAGATGAAGCGCCTACAGCGCCGAAGCCAAAGAAGTTGAAGAAGCCTAAAGCTTCAAAACCTGCCCCTTCACCAAAAATTTCACGGGCGAAGCCCCTGGCAACTGCACCTCCTGAAGACAGTGTGCAGTCCGAAGATTTATCACGCATCTCCAAGCCCCAGAAGGCCAAGATGCCTCTGCCACACACCAGCCAAGAGCTAATAGCTGCTGCCATTCTGCGTAATGATGCCATTGATCTGTCAAGTGATGAAGATCTTGCAGATGACGCTCTTGAGCAACTCATCAAGAGCGAAGAAGAAGCAGAAATCTTCAATGATCTGCCTCTCTTTGATGTAACCATCATCCACAACTTCATTGACGAGTGGTTTGACACGCCAAACATCAGCTTTGAAGATCTGCAGCTTCCCATTGGCCTCAGTGTCGCCTTCCAAGGCGCCATTGCTTCAGAGCTAGCTGTCGCCCAGCGCATTGTTGAACTGAAGCAAAAGATTGACTATGAAAAGGCTCAGTTCAAGAAGCATATGGCCAAGCTCAGCGTGCAACAAGTGAAGAACTTCAAGAGTATGATGCATGAGCTCAAGGAAGCCTTTGTAAAGAAACGTGCAGAAGCTCAGGGTTCGCGTGAGCGCATGAAGGTTCTGGCTGACAGATGTGTGCAAGCCTACAATGAGGCTGAGAAGCGCAAGGCCCTTGGGCGTCCTGGCATCGACCCCAGGATGGCCGCAAAGAAGAAGAAGAAGCCCGCTACGGCTGAACCTGACGCACCAGGGCAGGAAGCAGTTCCTATTGTCTTCCCAACTAGAATGACTGGCTCCAAGCCAAAAAGCCGGTCAACCACTTCAGAGCTCAAGAAGACGAGGACTGCTAAGGCTGAAGCCAGGAAGAGGAAACATCCTGAAGCCTCTCCTACTGCCCCCTCCAAGAAGAAGAGGAAGACCAAGAAAGATTGGGCTGCTCCCACAGAGCCTTTGATAGTTGAACCCATTTCTATGGTTTATCCTGACGCTGAACGCCAACTGACAATCCATGAGCCTGCTTCCACAGAGGCTCATGAAGTTGAAGACTTTCCAGCAGCTGATCCCATCGCTGCTGAAGACATTGGTCAACATGACCATGTAGAAGATGGTGCAGTCCTTCCTCAGCTCGAGAACAGTGAACTCATCAGCATTGGTCGTCCACTGACGCCAATTGCATAGAATGCTTCATGGGCGGATCGCCCACAAGAGGAAGAAGACTATGAGGCCCAGCCTACTCCAACTACACAGGCGTCGCCTGCGTTGCGCAGGCTTCACAAAGGTCCAAGGCCTCAAGTCTCTGCTAAAGATAATCCGGCTGCATCAGCCGCGGAAGAAGAAGTCCCACAAGTTCCCACTCCCCTATCCAACCAAGAAGCAGTTCTCAAGAAGAATGTGCTTGTGACCGACCCTCCAGCTCGTCAAGTGGAGGATGAAAATCTTGAAGCTGCCACCACCACCACCAATGAAGCCACTGCTAACGTGGAGCCCTCCCCAATGGAAGAAGAAGACTGCGAAGCCACTGATCCCGTCACTTCTGTTCCTGAGTCTACTGCCGGTCCTCAGTTTGACTATCATGTTGAGCACAGGCCTCAGGTACAGAAGCCAATCCCAAGATTGCCAAGGTTCCTAGGTCCTACATCAGCACCTGGATCGTTCAATATCAATGGCTTCAGAGCAGACAACACATTCTTCGATAGCTCCAGGAACCCCTACTGAAGGGAAAGGATATCATCTGATCGGTTCTGGAGCTATCCGAAGCGAAGCTATTACTCATGCATTCTTTACAACCAAGGTCGCATCTTCCCACACAAGCGCCTTGACATTGAAGCTATAGCTGGTCTGCCCTGTCTGGAAGAAGCTTTGGATTGCTTTAAGGAAGTTGGACTGCTGCCTTTCGTTACTGACCAAGAGCATTGGAATGAAGAGCTGCTGCTCCAATTCTATGCCACACTTCACATCCGCGGGTATAGCAGAGATCCGAAGACTTGGGTCCTGGAGTGGATGACTGGAAACGTTCATGACGAAGCCAAAGCCTTTGACATCATTGAGCTCACTGGTTTGCCCACTCCTGGCGATCTCTACGAGCATGGCTGTCAGCTGCATAGTGAAGCTATTGAGAGCATCTTTCAGAAGTCTGAACCTGATATGAGGCAGATGCTCAGCATGATGAAGCCATTGCCCCAAGATGCTGCTTATCCCACGGAGTTCTTCGTTGAAGACCTTGAGTATCTGCCAAGAACCATTTATCACATCATCAGGCGAACTCTCTGGCCCATCAAAGGGCACTCTCCAAATGCCAAGCTTGAGGGTGCAATGAAGACTTTGGTCTTCTATATACTTCATGGAGAATGCTTCAATGCACAGGACTTCTTCATTCGCCAACTTGCTGCATCAGGCTCTGATCTGTTTGGCTTGAAGTTCTACGCCCCATGCGTAATGCGGCTAATCAAACTTCACTCCGATATCTCATATCAGCCATCTGCTCGCAATCATCGGATTTTTCTGCCTGATGTGGATATCTCTATTGAAGCCATCTATACTGAGCCTGCCAAGGAACCTCTAAGTCTTCAGAATGCAGAGCATCAGAGTTTCTCTCAGAACATTGAAGGAGTTGAAGCAGTCACTCATGTGTATCCTTTGGCTGGCACTACACGTGCACCACACCCTGCTCGCACTGAAGCCACTGATAGTACAACTGCTCCACGACCCAAGAAGCGCACTTGTGTTCTCAACGACCGAGAGCTTCTTGTGGCTCTTCATCAGAAACAGGATAGGCATCATGACTGGCTGAAGCGTCAGATGCAAAGCCTCTTGGTGGATGTTAATCGCATTCGCAATCTTGCCACCAAGAATGCTTTCGTTGCCCATGAAACCTCTCGCCGCACATGGAAAGGGCTAACGCTGATGTGTTCTGAAGATGATCTTCAAGAGGATGGCTTCACTGAGCGATTCAAGTTTGACTCCACACCTCCTCGAAGGGCTGTGCTGCGAGGAACTCCATCCCTTGAAGACTCTGAGTTCTCTTCCTCTGCTGCAACTGTGACTGCCAGAGTTATCGAGGATGAAGACGATGCTACTTCACCGCCACCTCCTTCAGCATGCTTCAACTCTGCTCCAAGCTCTTCAGCACTGCCAAACACCACCAACGACCCTGCTACTTCACCTACTCCTCATGGGAACGAGTAGATGCTCTATGTCTTCGAACCTTTTTGGTCCTTACTGACAAAAGGGGGAGAAGCATATGAGGTTGATAGTCTTCAAGCGGGTCCATATGGGCGGGTGCTTTATATTTTGCTTCGTGCTTACAACTCTCGTTTTGCTACATTTGGTTCTTTGAGTTGTAACACTTAAACTCGATGGTCGTCTGCTACTTATCTGCCACCTTGTTTTGCGATGATAAATTCTGCATGTGCGATGATAAATTCCGCACTTAGATCATTTTGCAGACGTCCATTTTCCATTATGCATGCCATTATCTTCATATACCTTCACATGCATAGTGGATTGTCATCATAAGTTGAAGTGGATCTCCACAAGTACAACCTGCCATGTGCATTTGCATTCCAAAAGCAAATTACTTATATGCACATCTTCAGGGGGAGCCCTTGCAACTTATGAAGACAATTCCTTATCCTTTACAATTTCACAGATTATATTCCCCGTTGAAAACTTCAACTAGTTTGTCATCAATCACCAAAAAGGGGGAGATTGTAAGTGCATCTAGTGCCACCCCTAGTTGGTTTTGGAGTATTGACGACAAACCTAGTTGAGGGGCTAATGTGTTTGTAAGAATTGCAGGATAACACAGGTAGAAGTCCCTCATTGATTCGGTTTTCCTACCAGAGATGACCCCTAAAAATGTATGAAGACATTGAAGTCAAAGGTGGTATATGAAGATATTCACATTGAAGACTATGACAAGAGAAGACACCACATGAAGCCTATGGAGCTCGAAGACTTAGATCTTTCGTAGTTCTTTTTTTCTTTTGTGTTGAGTCATAGGAACCACCGTACTGTTAAGTGGGGTCCAAGAGAACCAGTCAGGATGACTGAAGTGATGCCTAACCAAAACCTATGTCTTCGAGTGAAGACTATGAGAGCGAATCTTGTCCAGAGTCGGACAAGTTAGCTTTGCTTGCAGCCCAAGTAAAGTTGCCGTGTGAGTTTGAAATCTGACCGTTGGAACACGTGTCAGTTCCTTAGTGACCCAGGGTCATTTCGGACAAATCAGGTCCGGGTTGCCAAGTGGATATAAATAGCCCACCCCCTACAACCATAAACTGTGGCTGCTTAGATTCAAAGTACGGCTTTTGTCGTTTGAGAGCAACCCACCTCGAAGCCTTTGAGAGAGAATTCCTTGCGAGGATAAAGCCCTAACCACCCAGAGCCAAAGAAGAATTAGGCATCACTTAAGTCTTCTTGTCTATGTGATCTGAAGACTTATTACACTTGAGGACTTGCATCCTTCAGCCGGTTAGGCGTCGCGTTCTGAGCATCCAAGAGACATTGTGGATTGCCGGTGAACGAAGTCTGTGAAGGTTTGGGAGTCTACTTTGAAGAATTACCAGAGTAATTGGGCGAGGTCTCTGTGACCTTAGCTCAAGGGGAATACGGTGAGGACTGGGTGTCCTGAGCTGCGTGTTCACGAATGGGTGTCCGGGACTGTGTGTCCTAAGGTTTAAATACCTAGCCGCCCTAACCAGACGTACAGTTGTCACAGCAACTGGAACTGGTCCAACAAATCATTGTCTTCAACGAGTCACTGGTTTCATCTTCCCTTCCCTTTACTTACTGTTACTCCTTGTGAAGTCATTGTATGTTTGCACTATCTTTTCTCTTCACTGAGTGACTGTGTGTTCTGTCTGGCTTCACAATATCTTCCTACCTGATCCTTACTACATTGCTGCTATTAGTCATTGTGCTTTCACTCTATTGAATACTTGACTATGGCTTGCCTAGTGTAGTCTACCTTCCGCTGCAGGGTATTAGGTTTATTTCTATCGTTTGTCTTCATAACTCCCACGTTTTGAAGACTTTCATAAAAATCACCTATTCACCCCCCCTCTAGTCGATATAACGCACTTTCATGCCGGGACCCATCCAGCTTGAGGTCGGAGATCTCGTTCACCAAGTTTGCCACCTCGGCAGCCGACATCTCCTTGGTGCTCAGCCGGCACGGGTCGCGGTGCCCGCTCATCCGACAGATCAAGTGAGGCCGGCCTTGGAGCGGGAGAACCCGGCGCGCGACAAAGGCGACCAGCAAGTCGGACGCTTTGAGGCCTTCGGCTTCTGTCAGCACCCGGCGTCGGTTGATGGCGGCGGCGCCGTCTGCTGACACCGGCTTCGGCTTGTAGCCCCAGTTGGCCCGAGGCTCAGCCGGTGGGCCGGCAGGTTGATGTAGTCGATGGCTGGGTCGACGTTCTCCACATAGAACTAAGATTGCTGCCACATCTTGACCGACTATGGCAGCTTGATGTAGGGGAAGGCATTCCTTGGAGACGGAAAACGCACGCCGACGAAAGCACCGCACTGAGCAGCCACCTCCCGGACTGAGGTGCCCAACTTGGTATAGAAGAACGCTCCCCACAACTCGATGGTGGGGAGGATGCCGAGGTAGCCTTCGCACATCGTGAAGAAGGCGGATAGAAGCATCACGGTGTTGGGCGTGATGTGGTGAGGTTGGAGATGGTAGAAGTCAAGGAACGAGCGGAGGAAGCCGCTCGCCGGCAGTCCGAAGCCACGGATGAAGTGCGAGAAGAAGACGACCCGCTCGCCCTCCCCCGGCGCCGGCGAAATATCCCCCTTGGGAGGCACACGCGCCTTCACGTAGCCAGCGCCGGGAAGGCGCCGCGTGTCGTGGAGGAAGGCGATGTGGTCATCATTGATGTTCGACCCGTCCCAGTCTCCTCCCCGCTCGCGCGCCATGAAGATCTTGGCGAGGCAAATGGCGCGGCGGGGGAGCTGGGGATCGAAGCAGGGCCAAGAAGGGCCCGGGGCAGAAGAGCTCGACGGAAACGTGCGGCGGCAGCACTCCGGCAGAGCTCGAGGGCACTCGGTGAGAGGAGGAAGAAAGAGGCAACAGTGGGGAAGGAGGACGTGCGTGCTTCGCCGCTTCCCCTCCTCCCCCTACTTATAGCCGTCGGGCTATGAAGCCGAGGGGCGGGCGCGGGATCGTGGGAATAACTGTGCCCATGACCCCACGTCCCCCCATTTATCGCGCGAGTTACCGCGCGCGGTAACTCCGCAGAGAAGCTCAACCGGCCGCCTCGGCCACGGCGGATCCGCTCGCGTGCCGAGGCCCGATAGTGGCGGGCCCAGCCTGCTGTCATGTCCCATCGCAGGCGTGGGCTGGCAGGCTGGCCCGGTTGATTGGCGGCAAGTGGCATGCCCATGGCGGGCGGAGGGCCTGGAGGCTTCACTATTACGCCACTTGGTTCCCGCCATTGCATTTGAAGTTTTCGATCAAGTCCGACTGGTCGTGGCCGACTCCCTCCACGTGGCGCGCTAGGAGTCGGATGAAGTTTCAAGACCAGAGCACCCGAAGAAGGAAACTGTTGAGGCTTCTCGGCTAATCAGCGGCGACGCCTCACCAGCTTCGGGGACTACTGTCGGAGTAATGGGCCACGGGTAGCCTAACCCGAGTCCTTGAGCCTTTCACGACATCGGGGCTGGCTGGGCCCCTCAAGACATCAAGAAGAAGTTCCGCCTTTCGATGGCCGGCTGTCCCGAGCAGCCGGCTGCCGGAAGGCGGCCGAGTTCAAGAAGGCGGCTCCAAGACGGGTCGACTTCCTGCGGGCAGTCTCCAGAGAGGTCGGCTCCTAGCAGGCGGCCCACCACGCCCTCGGAGTCTGCACTCCCATTTAAGAAGACAAGATGGGGTGAGGCTACAGTGTAGCCCATCCCCCCATATCCAGGGCCGGGCATGGCCATAGTGCTCCGTACAGAAGGAGATCTCTGCCTGTACGTGGCACTGTTTCCACTCCATCCCTGACGTCCCTACTGGCAGGCAAGGCCCTGATCCCACGACGACCTGTCGGTATGGCCTGTAGGCAGCAGGCCCTACTGGGCAGCGAGAGCCCAGTAGTCGGCGGAGGCCTGACCAGTCGGACCTGAGGGAGGCCGGCTCCCAGCAGGCGGACCGTTCCTCCCTCAAGGCCCGCGCACCATTAACCAGATGAGACCCAGAGTGGCTACAGTGATCTCCCACCAGGCGGCGGGACTGTAGCCATGCTCCCCTGACCAAGCATGCGTCATTAGCACCGCGGCTATAGTAACTAGCGGCCGGCAAGACCCGCGAGCGGTGGGAGCGGCCTATCAGCTCCGTACCAGACCAGTTGGCGGGGCCCATCAGGCGACGGGCCCCAGTAGCCGGCAGAGAAGCCGGCGACCAGAGACACTGACAGTCGGGTCCTACACCCGGCCAGATTACCATTGTACCCCTGAGGGGTAGGCCTATATAAACCCCCCAGGGCACCCATGCAAAGGGTTCCCAACCTGTTAGAACTAAACTCACACCTAGAGGAGGGAAAGAACGTGCCTGCCTTCTTCTACCTCTAGCATACAGCTCGAGGAGCACCATTGTACTCACTTGTGCCTTAGTGATCATGCGGAGACCCCGCACAGCAGGACTAGGGGTGTTATCTCCTAGGAGAGCCCCGAACCTGGGTAAAGTATGCCGGCGTTTGTGTCTACGCCTCATCCCACTTCCAGGCACCGGTGACGTTCTACTCGCTCCCTCCATGATAAGCCATCCATTGGCATATGTCGCACCCAACCCCCGACATTTGGTACATGTATGCTTAGCTCATCCGTCGTGGCCTGAGACGAGATACACGCGACTACTATCAGGGTGTCGGCACGTCGGGAGGTCTTGCTGGACTTATTTTACCATTGTCGAAATGTCTTCTGCACCGGGATTCCGAGTCTGATCGGAGGGTCCCGCGATGGAGGATTCTCTCCACGAATCGTGAGCTTGTCATGGGCTAAGTTGGGACACCCCTTTAAACTTTCAAGAGCCGTGCCTGCGGTTATGTGGCATATGGGAATTTGTTAATATTCGGTTGTAGTGGACTTAAAGTAAACTCAACTAAGATACGCCAACCATGTGCGTAACCGCGACTGCCTCCTTTTGGGGAAGTTCGAGAGGAGAACACGGTTGTGTTATGTTTGAACATAAGTAGTTCAGTATCACTTCTTGATCATTACTAGTTTGCGGCCATTTGTGTAGTTTCTCATCTTACTCTTGTACTCGTAAGTTAGCCACCATACAATGCTTAGTGCTGCTGCAACCTCACCACTTATCCATTCCTTACCCATTAAGCTTTGCTAGTCTTGATACCCATGGTAATGGGATTGCTGAGTCCTCGTGGCTCACAGATTACTACAACAACAGTTGCAGGTTGAGGTTTTGTGATGATCATGATGTGAGAGCGATGTTTACTTGTTTTGGAGTTCTTCTTCTTCATCGATCTTGGGTTTGGTTCCTGGTCGGCAGCCTAGGCTAGCGAGGTGGATGTCATTTGAGTTTCTGTTTGCGTTTCATCCGTAGTCGGATGTTGTTCTTATGTATGATATTTGTTGTATTCTGGTGGCATTGTATGCCTTGTATGTATCTGTTGGGGAACGTAGTAATTTCAAAAAAAATCCTACGCACACGCAAGATCATGGTGATGCATAGCAACGAGAGGGGAGAGTGTTGTCTACGTACCCTTGTAGACCGAAAACGGAAGCGTTATGACAACGTGGTTGATGTAGTCGTACGTCTTCACGACCCGACCGATCAAGCACCAAAACTACGGCACCTTCGAGTTCTAGCACACGTTCAGCTCGATGACGATCCCCGGACTCCGATCCAGCAAAGTGTCGGGGAAGAGTTCCGTCAGCACGACGGCGTGGTGACGATCTTGATGTTCTACCGTCGCAGGGCTTCGCCTAAGCACCGCTACAATATTATCGAGGATTATGGTGGAGGGGGGCACCGCACACGGCTAAGAGAACGATCACGAAGATCAACTTGTGTGTTTATGGGGTGCCCCTTGCCCCCGTATATAAAGGAGTGGAGGAGAGGAGGGCCGGCCCTCTCTATGGCGTGCCCTAGGGGAGTCCTACTCCCACCGGGAGTAGGATTCCCCCTTTCCTAGTCCAACTAGGAGTCCTTCCATGTAGTAGGAAGAGGAGACAAGGAAGGGGAAGAGGGAAGAGAAGGAAGGAGGGGGCGCCGCCCCTCCCCCTAGTCCAATTCAGACTAGTCAATGGGGGGGCACGCGGCCTGCCTCTCCCTCTCCCCTAAAGCCCAATAAGGCCCATATACTTCTTCCCCCGTATTCCGGTAACTCTCCGGTACTCCAAAAATACCCGAACCACTCGGAACCTTTCGGATGTCCGAATATAGTCATCCAATATATCGATCTTTACGTCTCGACCATTTCGAGACTCCTCGTCATGTCCCCGATCTCATCCGGGACTCCGAACTCCTTTGGTACATCAAAACTCATAAACTCATAATATAACTGTCATCGAAACCTTAAGCGTGCGGACCCTACGGGTTCGAGAACAATGTAGACATGACCGAGACACGTCTCTGGTCAATAACCAATAGCGGAACCTGGATGCTCATATTGGCTCCTACATATTCTACGGAGATCTTTATCGGTCAGACCGCATAACAACATACGTTGTTCCCTTTGTCATCGGTATGTTACTTGCCCAAGATTTGATCGTCGGTATCTCAATACCTAGTTCAATCTCGTTACCGGCAAGTCTCATTACTCGTTCCGTAATACATCATCTCACAACTAACTCATTAGTTGCAATGCTTGCAAGGCTTATGTGATGTGCATTACCGAGAGGGCCTAGAGATACCTCTCCGACAATCGGAGTGACAAATCCTAATCTCGAAATGCGCCAACCCAACATGTACCTTTGGAGACACCTGTAGAGCTCCTTTATAATCACTCAGTTACGTTGTGACGTTTGGTAGCACACAAAGTGTTCCTCCGGTAAACGGGAGTTGCATAATCTCATAGTCATAGGAACATGTATAAGTCATGAAGAAAGCAATAGCAACATACTAAACGGTCGAGTGCTAAGCTAACGGAATGGGTCAAGTCAATCACATCATTCTCCTAATGATGTGATTCTGTTAATAAAATAACAACTCTTTGTCTATGGTTAGGAAACATAACCATCTTTGATTAACGATCTAGTCAAGTAGAGGCATACTAGTGACACTCTGTTTGTCTATGTATTCACACATGTATTATGTTTTCGGTTAATACAATTTTAGCATGAATAATAAACATTTATCATGAAATAAGGAAATAAATAATAATTTTATTATTGCCTCTAGGGCATATTTCCTTCAGTATCCCCAACTATTATGTAATGGTACGATGTAATGATATCCACCTTGCAAAAGCGTCTCCAATATGTGCTTCTATCCTTGGTGGCACAGTCAAGTTCCTTTAGGATAGGGTCGCATATTGGGCGTGACAGGAGTGCCCGTAGTCAGGCCCCGGGGATGTAGCCATATCGATGAACCTCATTAACAAATCTCGGTGTCGTACCTTTGTGATTGCTTATTTTCTTAGATGACTGACTATATGCCTCAGATTTAGTCTAACAAGTGGTATCATGAGCAAGGTTTTAGGAGGATGCGTGTTGATTCAAAGAAGGGTCGCTGTTGGGTTCGTCGTGGAGATGACATATGGAAGAATCAGTCTTTGTGGCCGAAGCTTACGCTTGGATGAGAAGCAAGTTTTTCTGTGGAAGTCATCTTGTACCGAGGTTGAGATCTTGACGAAGATCGGAGGCAATCGAGAGACTAGATCGTGTACAGCAGGGCGTAGCATGTTCGAGACCGTGTCGGCGAGGTCGAGCAGATCGATGGACTAACGGTGGCACACACGGAATCCACCATAAGCAGCGTGTGTTGGTGAGCGGCCAGCGGCATCGCGAGGCGTGGCCCAAGGGCTTGGAGGCGGGGAGTGCTGGATGCGGGCACGTGCCAGCCAGGTGTTGGATGGGTAAGTGGCCAAGGCGTAGAACATGCTGACCTAAGACAAAACACACGGGTTATAGTGCGATTGGTGCAACGTATACGGGATTTGCTTTGGACCAAAATAGGACCGAGTCCTCGTATCCGACGCGGACGGAGGCAGCTAGATTAGATTCAAGCAAAAGATTCATTAATTTGTATTACATTGGAAAGCACAGGTTTAGGCAAAGCAATGAGCTAGCATCAGAAGTTGAAGCCAAGGAGCCAAGCAAAGGATAGTAGTACATGGACCAATTAGGTTCTGTATGTGTACGCCAGTACTTGGGCATCGCGTGGGAAGCTTGGTTATTTTTTTCATAGAGTCAGTTGTACAAAGAATCATGGCGTCAACGGGTACCAGGTTTGAGGTGGAGAAGTTCATCGGAATAGGAAACTTTGGGTTATGGCAGACAAGGGTGAAAATGTGTTGTCACGACAGGGATGCTCGAAGGCGTTGTGGGAAGTCAATTCAACTAAGATAAAATTATCATGTGATGGATGGGAATTCTTGGAAGACGATTTGGGAGCCTCGAGTGTGTCATGCAGCCGGACAAGTTCGGCTGGGTCGGACTAGATAGTCTAATGGATCGACGTGAATCTGTTGGAACAGAAAATGGTTGCGGGATAGGGACGACGAGATAGGAGCGTGATGCTGATGGTGACCGACTTTTGGGCATGGAAACACGTGGTGCAGGCTTGAGAGGTTGTGTGGCTTCGACAAGACTATGGCGCGGGGTTGATTCAATACGGTGCACATGAGAGCTTGGAATCGAGGAAGCGCGGGGGTGGCACGTACAACCACCATGGAGTCATGTTGAAGGTGGAGCTAAAGTTTGGAAGACTCCACTCGGTGCTGAATGAGGGGCTACGACGTAAGTGCGCACAGAGTTGAAGCCTGTTCAGCAGGAAAAAGTGAGTGACACATTGTTCGGACCGGAGCCCAGTGGTCCAATGAAAACATGATACTCGTCATTGGTCGGTGATGATTGGTGGTACTCTGCAGTGGGGCTTGAGTGTTGTGGATCCGCGACCCTTGAGACTCCACCGGGACAGCAGAGGCTTGACGCGGTAATAGCGGCGAGGCGTGCTATATGCACGGGAGATGGAGACAGGCCAGGGCTCTTGTGGTCATACATGTGACGAGACAACTGCGAATTTGACTCGGAATGACTACAAACAATGGTGAAATTCCTTCAAGTTTCAGATAGGCGGTCAAGGAAGAGCAGTGGTGTTGAGTTCAGGTAACTCTTATGTGTGACACTCAATGTGCGAGTTGTTCACTTTCACGCAGGTCAATGGTCAGTGTGTGATGGCGTTGGACGGATACTCTGAAAGTTGGGAGCACCGAGCACAAACTAGAGTAACAAGGAACTTAATTTTGCTCGAGTGTTGACTGTGATCAAGAAAAAAGGGACTACAAGTTGCAGGTGGAGTCACATGCAGTCTTTCGAGTAGCAAGGTACTCATGGGATAAGCTCAAGTCCAATGTACATGAAAGTTTGGCGCATTGACGAATTTAAGGTGGTGGAGAATATTCGCCAAGGTGGAGTTTGTTGGAGTTGTGACGTATATTATGCACAAGGTAGGTTACAGTTGGACTCTGAGATATATTGTGTTTAGATAGGATATGGAGTCGTTTCCTAGTAGGACACTTGTAGCCTAGGCCTCTCATAGAATGCGAGGACGATGTAATCTATGCCAACATAATAGCACATACGCGCAAGGGGGAGCTGGCGGCTTGTGCCAGCGCCCGGGTGGCCGATGTGCAGTATTGTGACGGTGCCACGGGGAAGAGCGCCCGTAGTCAGGTCCCAGGGATGTAGCCATATCGGTGAGCCTCGTTGACAAATCTCGGTGTAGTGTCTTTGTGATTGCTTGTTTCTCGGATTATCTATTATGTGCCTCGGATTTATTCTAACAATGTCATAAACTAAGATCGTACTTTACAAGTAATTCACATAAACTATTTTAGATAGTTTGCCTAACTTTTTTGTTCTATTTGGTCTTTACAGTTGAGAGAAACTCCAATGGGGCGACTCATTTCGTCTGCCCATGTCTGTTTGGGTCGTAGCGGATAAAAACGCTGGCCTAGCGCGTCGATCCAAACCCAAACCACGCCTGCTTCTTGTCCGTGCCGATGCATTTCAAGCCCAAATATGTCTGTGCCGACGCATTTCAAGCCCGAATTGCATGAAATGTGTCAGCACATACACGAAGCGGACGCGCCACGTGTCCGCTCGATGTCCACCGAGACTCACATGTTGGTCGCTCAACAACCACCCGCGGTCGTATTTAATGGAAGCACCTACCTCAGGCCCGCCTAACAGTGTGAGGAAGAGCCGCGTGCCCGTCCTTTTTAATGGAAGCGTGCAGCAGGGCCGACCGCATCCACTTCCATCTCCCCCTCCACATCTGGCCACGCTTACTCCCTTGCCGGTGACCAGAAAACCCTAGCCAGCCAGCACAAAACCCTAGCCAGCCAGCCACTAGCCATGGGCTTCTTCAGCGGGAAGGGAAGGGAAGGTTCAGCTCTGACGCGGGCTCTTCTCACGCGTTTCCTCCTCTGATGGCTAGATGCGGCTCACCACCGTGAGAGCAGGAGCGCTGTACATACCAGTCCACCAAGCGCGGTGGCACTAGCAGTACCATCGGCCCCTGTAGTATCCGGATGTGAACCTGCCGCACGGCTGGCATCTGGACCCACACCGGATCCCCATTCTGGCGGTGCCGCGCGGCGTGGGCACACATCGAGGAGGTTCGTTGATGTCTACTACGCAACCTTCTTCTTGTAGACTCGTGTTGGGCCTCCAAACACAGAGTTTTGTAGGACAGTAGCAAATTTCCCTCAAGTGGATGACCTAAGGTTTATCAATCCGTGGGAGGCGTAGGATGAAGATGGTCTTTATCAAACAACCCTGCAACTAAATACTCCATCCGTCCCAAAATTCTTGTCTTAGATTTGTCTAAATACGGATGTATCAAGTCACGTTTTAGTATTAGATACATCTGTATCTAGACAAATCTAAAACAAGAGTTTTAGGACGGAGGGAGTAACAAAGAGTATCTTGTGTCCCCAACACATCCAATACAATGGTAAATTGTATAGGTGCACTAGTTCGGCGAAGAGATGGTGATACAAGTGCAATATGGATGGTAGATATAGGTTTTTGTAATCTGAAAATATAAAAACAACAAGGTAGCAAGTAGTAAAAGTGAGTGAAAACGGTATTACAATGTTTTGAAACAAGGCCTAGGGGTTCATACTTTCACTAGTGCAAGTTCTCTCAACAATGATAACATAATTGGATCATATAACAATCCCTCAACGTGCAACAAAGAGTCACTCCAAAGTCACTAATAGCGGAGAACAAACGAATAGATTATTGTAGGGTATGAAACCACCTCAAAGTTATTCTTTCTGATCGATCTATTGGGCTATTCCTATAAGTGTCACAAACAGCCCTAGAGTTCGTACTAAAATAACACCTTAAGACACACATCAACCAAAACCCTAATGTCACCTAGATACTCCAATGTCACCACAAGTATCCACGGGTTTGATTATACAATATGCATCACACAATCTCAGATTCATCTATTCAAACCAACACAAAGAACTTCAAAGAGTGCCCCAAAGTTTCTACGGAGAGTCAAGACGAAAACATGTGCCAACCCCTATGCATAAGTTCACAACGTCACAGAACCCGCAAGTTGATCACCAAAACATACATCAAGTAGATCACGTAAATATCCCATTGCCACCACAGATAGGCACATGCAAGACATACATCAAGTGTTCTCAAATCCTTGAAGACTCAATCCGATAATATAACTTCAAAGGGAAAACTCAATCCATTACAAGAAGGTAGAGGGGGAGAAACATTATAAGATCCAACTATAATAGAAAAGCTCGCGGTACATCAAGATCGTGCCAAATCAAGAACAGGAGAGAGATCAAACACATAGATACTACCACATGCCCTCAACCCCGAGGGTGAACTACTCCCTCCTCGTCATGGAGACCGCCGGGATGATGAAGATGGCCACCGGTGATGATTCCCTCCTCCGGCAGGGTGCCGGAATAGGTTCCCGATTGTTTTTTGGTGGCCACAGAGGCTTGCGGCGGCGGAACTCCCGATCTAGGTTTATTTCTGGGTTTTTTTGGTATTTATAGGAATTTTTGGCGTCGAGAACAAGTCAAGGGGGGTCCACGAGTCAACCACAAGGACAGGGGGCGCGCCCTAGGGGGGACCCCCCCCACCCTTGTGGTGGCCTCGGGACTCCTCTGGTGCATCTCCGGCACTCCGTGGGCTTCCGTTGGTCCATAAACCATCGTAAAGTTTCAGGTCAATTGGACTCCGTTTGATATTTCTTTCCCGCGAAACTCAAAAACAAGGAAAAAACAGAAACGAGCACTGGGCTCTAGGTTAATAGGTTAGTCCCAAAAATAAAATAAAATAGCATATAAATGCATATAAAACATCCAAGATGGATAATATAATAGCATAGAACAATAAAAAAAAATATACGTTGAACACATATCATTCGCCAGTGTCGCGAGATCCTTACGCCAGAGCAACGCGTGACGCGTGCCTACTCGCGTGACTCTCCCAACTCGGAGCACTGGTTTGCGCTAGAGCACGAGGAGGAGCGATGTCGAGGCATCCACGTCGACCATGACGTCCCCCCACCAGCCCAGAGGTTTGCCAGAGAAGGAGGAGGAGGAGGAGGAGGCGGAGGCGGCGTACCAAGCCGCCCTCAAGAAAGCCCAGCAGCACACGCCGGAGGCAAGCCAACTCGAGGAGGATGCCCATTGGGATGGGCTGGACCAAGCCCTCGCCTTGTCGGCGACGGGGAATCCTGTCCATGCTTTGTTGTTCGTCCCGCCACCGCCCTTCGTCGAGCCTAAGGTCGAGCCGGAGCTCGAGTCCACGCCCACGTGGAAGCGGTCCCCGCCGCCCACTTGGCCCGAGGAGTCCGACTCTTGGACCGGCGTGTTCCATAAGTGGGTGACCGCCCTTCCTGTACAGTACGCCGTGACGCCAGAGGAGGAGGCAACCCACCTTGAGCGCCGGAAGGCGCATTGACTCGTCGAGAAGGAGACCGACGACGAGCGGCATATGCACCAGGAGCAGGAGTTGCGCTGCGAAGAGGAGGCATTGCGCCTTTAGGAGGAGGAGAAGTAGCGTGCCCGCCTCACCGCAATGCCGCCGCCGCAGCAGATGCCGGAGGAGGCTGTCCTGGCGGCTTATCAATCCATGTTTGGGTGGGTTGGGCCGCCTCCTGTCTTCATGGACCTCACTGGCGGTGACAACGACGACAAGGGCAAGTCGGACGCTTAGGGCAGCATGCACCCGGAGTTTTTTATTGTTTAATTAATGTTTAAGTGGGCTTTGACCCGCGATTGACCGGTCATTTATGCTTAATTATGTGTTATTAAGTTTATTTTCGGTCACATGTTTATCTTATACAATTTTTTAAATGCGAGTAAATATGGGTTTGCCTCTCGTTGGGCGCACCTCCTGACCCAAATTAAAAAGCGGAGACATCCGTCTGTCTGACCGACTCAAACGGACAAAAGCGAACAAAGCACGCATCCATTCGGGTCACCGTGTTGAAGTTGCTCTTATGCCATGGATGCAATAAGTCATCTAGAGGGAAAAGGGTTTCCCCCGCTATATATATATATATATATATAGCAACCAACCAAAACCTACCGAGACAAACACACACACGCACCCAAGGCTGGATACAAAGACGCTGAAAACAGCAACACCACCCCAACAAAATCCTAGCAAACATCAGATGAAAACGCTAAGCACTAATACGAAGTCGTCGGGGCCCTCAACCGTAGGCGCGCCACCGCAAAGAGGAGAAGCCGTGTAAGACAAACAATGCGCTCCAAGGCAGCGCCTTCAGCAAGAGAATGACACCACCGCGTTGCCACCGCCCAATCCAAGGATTAGGGTTTCCCCGGGAGCACCCCGCCGACAAATGAGATGTCGCGATGACGCCTTTAAGAAGGGGATGACATCAGACCGCCGCCGCCATCGGCCTGGCAAAGCAGAACGAGTTTTCACCCCGGCCAACAACCAACATCACCAGATTGGGATACAGACAACCACAACACCAGCATTGAACGACCCACCCCGGTCAACATGCCGCCCACACGGCCATGGTGACCGGATAGCGCCCGAGCCGCGTGCTTCGTCCATGAGCACCCCGGCTACCACCAACCGGGCAGCCGCCACGGCATCCGAGCCCCACCCTCATACAGGACACACCAAACCGATGCGGCCAACCGAAACGGAGCAGAAGAACCTTCCACCCCAAAGCCGACACCTTGGCACGGTCGACGACCTTTGCGGCCGGATACGGGCCAGGGGAACTCCGGCAGCCACCTGAAACAGCTGCCAGATGCAACACAGGGGCACCCTGCCCCCTTCTTGAAGTCCCCTGCCACTTCCACCAGGCCTCGCGCGCACCCACTCCACACCATGGAGCCACGACGAGCTCGTCGCTGAATCCATCGAAGAGGGAGGGAGCTCACCCAAGCCTGACACAGATGAACCGCCACGGGAGAGACCCGTCGTCGCCGCATGTAGACCGGGCGACCACCATGGCCGCAACAACGCCGCTGCAGACCACCCCACATAGAGGCCAGGACGGACCTCTGCCAACGTCCCGCGCCGCCCGTCGCCATCCAGGAGCCCGATTTGTGTGGATCTGGCCGGACCCGCGCCAGCACGCCACCGCCCAAATCAAGATCCCCGCGGCCGCCACACTGCAGACGTGCCCTCCACTCGCCGGCGCGTCCCCACCAGGCATCCCCGCCGCCGACCCCGCCATAGCCCAGCGCCCCCGCTCGATCGGCCGTCTCGCGCCAGCCGCGATGCGCGAGGAGGGGGAGGAGGAGAGACACCGCCGCCACCGCCGGCCGGGCTTCGCCCGACGGTGTTGCTGGGCGGCAGCAAGGGGGGAGGGCAGAGGAGAGGGGGTCGGGGTTGCGGCGGCTAGTGTTCCCCCGGTCGCTCGCGAGAGCGACGCGGGATGGGAGGGGCGGGAGCTTTCCTGGTCTACTTCAACAAGTCATCTAGTACTCCCTCGGAATTGTCTGAAGTCAAACTTCATAAAATTTTATCATATTTATATAAAAAAATATCAACATTTATAATGTTAAAGTTGTACAATATGAAAATTTAAGTCATGACACGTCTACTTATATTGATTTCATATTGCGAATGTTAATATTTTTTTCTATAAAGTTGATTAAACTTTACGAGGCTTGACTTTAGACAAATACTCCCTCCGGTCCTTTTTACTCTGCATATTACAATTCTCTAAAGTCAAACTTTACAAAGTTTGACCATATTTATATGAAAAAATATCAACATCTACCATGCTAAAGTTATATAATATGAAACTTTAAATCATGACACATCTAATGGTATTGATTTCAAATTATGAATGTTGACACTTTTTTCTATAAAGCTGGTCAAACTTTACGAGGCTTGACTTCGGTCAAATCTTATATGCGAACTAAAAAGGACCGGAGGGAGTATTATATGCTAACTAAAAGGAACAGGAGGGAGTAAAAGCAACCGCTGAAGAGATGGAGGAACCTCTGAATAAAATGGCAGGGCATGTATCTCTCGTGACCTTAGTAAACCAAACAAACTCAACCCAGATAAGGAACACTGAATGCACGACTTAGGAATATTCGGATCCTGTAACATGGGGACCCAAAAACCATGATTAAGTTACTCCGTATCTGTCCAACCGTCGTGGAATTGTATACGTACATGTTTCAGTGATTTGGTCTCACTCTCATCCACCGTGTTCGAGATCGGTCCAAACCTCGGCTTCAGGGCTACCTCTTGCTTTGTGCATGCACTGTAGGTACATGCCCAGACGATGCATGGCACTTATTGTGTTCTCCAACCAGCTTCTGCTGTCTTTACTCTCGCGCCTTCAAAGCCTCGAACGATAAGCACATGCCCCCCACCACACAAAACCAAAAGGAGACTAGCGGGTGAAGATTAGAAGAACACAAAAATGTGATCATGTATAAACAGCAAAGCACACAAGCCTGTAAGTAATGATATCTTCCACTTTCTAGAAATACACAAGCCTGTATAATGCTAGTAAGATCATTTGTTCCGCCACTGGTCGAATTTAGCAAGCCTCCCGTGCTAACATTCAAAAATACTTCCCCGCAAAAAGTTCAAAAATACTACCTCCGTGGCATGGCCCATGGGGGACCAAGCTGGTCGTGCAGGAGCGCAGCACAGACACATGTACACATGCAAGCATGGTTACCATGAATCCACATGCGAGTCCACATGCCGAGGCGCAACATCTGTCCCCGGCGCGCGCTTCGGATCAGCTCAGGCTCAGCTCCGGGCACATGGACCTCCCTTGCATGCATGCTTGCCGACCTGTGCCGCCATTAGAGAAAGAAGATTGCAGTGCAACGGTACAACATGATGAGTCGCTCACGAGGACAGTATTCCAACTTTCCAAGAATAATTGCCTCCCGCAGTCGATGTGCTTACAGATTAACAGATGTTTGGAGCAGTGATGCTCCAACAAGTCGCCAGATTAACCTAGAGCTAGCATGTGGTAAAGATCAGATCAAGGTGGATGGATTAGTTACTGGCATGTGTTGATCAGTGTCGGTGGATTGCGTTCAGAGCTATAGGGCAGCAATAACATGCCTAAGCAGACCCTCGGGACGGGACAAAGGTCCTGGCATCATGGTCACATGGCGTGCTCAGAACTGGTTCCCTCTGATACTTTCTCTTAAGTTTTCGCCGTTAGATTGGTCCCATGACA